>NC_057808.1:56062325-56139899 GCF_018294505.1 Triticum aestivum | reverse complement strand
ATGGCAGGTCATTTCGGGATCACTTCCAGCAAATGTTGAGAAGTTTCGTCGACACATCGGTACATCCGCTTGCTGCAATCTCTGTCAGAGGGAGGAGGAGTCCTCGTTCCATGCGTTACTCGTGTGCATTGATGCTGCTATGTTCTGGGACTATGCGGCTAGTCTGGCCACTTCCTCCCAGAACAGATATTCCATGTACGAGGCCGGAGTGGCTGCTCCACCTCCTAGCGGAGTCAAACGAGCAGATCAGGAGCAGAATCATTATGGTGCTATGGCGTATATGGTATCTGCGGAATGAACTCACTCATGGTAAACCTATCCCTCCCCTCGAGGTCTCCTGCTCGTTCTTGGCTAGCTACTATAACACCTTCCAACAAATCTCGCTTAGTGTTGAGGAAATTATGAAAGGGAAAGCACCGTTGGTTCATGAACCTTCGCAAAGGCCCCCACCTGGGATACATGCACCTCGCAAGCCATGGCCTCCTCCATAGGTGCATCAGGTGGCGTTGTCAGTAGATGGTTCTTTCGACCCTACGGACGGGTCAGCGGGATCGGGAATGATTCTTCGAGACATGACCGGGGCTGTTATCTTTGCATCCTACCGCAAATTGTTCCACTGCAATGAAGCTCTCGAGGCAGAATTGCAAGCCATGTTGGAAGGGCTGAAGCTGGCGATAGAGCATTCTCAAGCCACTATCGTAATTCAGTCTGATTGTGCGGTGGCTCTTAAGATGCTCGGGGATGGTTCATTGGACAGATCGGCGTATGGGCACTTTGTGTCAGAGATCAAAAGGTATTTGAATGATAGGGTGATTATTCCTGTTAAAATTCTTCGAGAACAGAATAGGGTTGCACATTGTTTAGCTAATTTTGGTAGATGTGGGGATAGCACAGCCTGTTGGTTGGGTCATCCACCCCATGCATTAGCAAGCTAGTTGCTGAAGATTGTAACTCTATTACTCTGGAATAAAATACCCTATGATTCTTCGCAAAAAAAAAAGAATACACTAGGTCTTGCAAAATAAACCAACCATATAGAGCCGACTAAACAAACCGAAAAATCACATGCTGGTTAGAATTAAGAGAGTATTTCTGATGAAGAACTCATGCAATTTTGACTCGTACACATCTTCAATCAATCACACGAGTTACCACTGCTTCAAATCCAGTTGTGCATAAGTACCAACATGTTGATACAAATTTTGATGTCACTTAGGGACTTCACTCGATTGACAAACACACCTATGTATATCTAGATTACGGCAAATTGATGTAGAAAGAAGGAAATATGAGATGCGCAGAAGCGGGGGATTGTAATGCCCCCGGGCCCTGGACAAGGATTTAATCTAGGGTGTGAGCAAATACAAGATACAGGGAAATTGGTAGCAGGATTTCAGGGGAGGAGGAAGAAGACAGAGAAGGAGATACGGGAAAAGTTTCTTTATTCACTTTTTTCTTGCTATACTGCTTACAACTCTTTGCGCTTATCCCCATCACAAACACACGCCACACATTAACTTAACGCACACAACTCTCACGCCTCAAGGCACCACGCTTGACTGCGTCACAGCGGAGGACCCATCTGTCAGTGTCAGGGATCCACGATTCGGAATCGTTTGCCATGTCCGTACCTGGTCATTCACTAAGAAATGAAGGCAAAGGATACATAGGAGTAAGATATCTATTCCCGGCGTCTCCTAGACCTACTTTAGTGAAGCCACTGCAAGGAAGGGAGGCCACTGGAGCAGGCTCCGTAGAATCGGGTAGCAATATCACTTGATTGGCTTTCTCCTTCGTCTGCTCTTTTATACTATCACATAGGTTCATGTCTTATCTAGATTCCAGTGATAATTTGTTGTTGACCTACTACTACATGGACATGCGTGTGTGTCTCTACTCAACTGAAGCTCTGATGTTGGGATATATAGCTTGGAAATGCTTTTAACCCTTACGTACGTCAAGTGATGCACGAAACTCCCTTTATTAGGAGACAGAGCATTATGTGGCTCGATCAGTTGACCCAGAATTTGGACGCATGCTGCCGTGCAAGCACGTGGGAACTGTACATGTAGTCAGGCATATAATTGGCATCTTCTATTGATTTTGTTGGTTGTCAAATATGCTTCATTGCCTACCTCAGCCCTCACTCTCAAGCTTTTAAATTTTGTTGCCATGCCCATGCATGTTTTTTTAGAGTTCAATGCGAGAAAGAGGCTTAGCAACGAACTTGCGTCGTAACTCATAGCCTGTAATTCTCATTATGCAATGCGAGAACCGGATGCATCCCAAGCCCACCATAGCAAAGCCAATGGACTACATCATGAACAAGGATGTATTCACCGGTGCATCAGATATCCCTTGAAGCGTCTAGAATCAGTAGCCCATGTAAATGAAACCGTGAATTTCAGTCTGTCACATCCCTAGCTTCTAGTACTTCCTAGTGTTTGTATCTTGCTTGCATCATATTTAACTTTCATGGAATTTTGAAATGGGGATGACATAAACCCCTAGCACCACTTAAATCAACTAGGGTTTACTAAAATATTTTTCAATGAACCTGAAATGTCCTTCAAAAATATTCATGATTTAGGAAAAAAGGTGAAAGCCCTAACCATAAATGATGCACATTTTTGCAGGACCAAAATGGGCTTTGAAATCATTATGTATTTGAATTTGGGCATTTAACTGCTATAATAATGTTAATTGCTCAAATAATTCTAAAACTAAATGTGGGCTGTTGAAAATAATTCAAATAGTGCCCACAATTATTTGCAGGATTTATAAAAGTGATTTGGTATTTTAAACTAAATCAAAACAAACCTGCAAAATAAAAAAACATAAAGAATTAGAAAGAGAGAGAGAGAGAGAGAGAGAGAGAGAGAGAGAGAGAAGCTAACCTGGGACACTTACCTAGCAGCCCAGTAGGCCAGCCCAGCTGACTGGCCCTACCAGTCGTCCTCAACCTCTGCTAGTAGGCAGAGGCGAAGGCGGGCATGACGCACGCTGAGGCTGCCACCTCCTCCCTGCCTGCCTCACGCCCCTGAGGCTCTCTCCTAGCGCCACGGAGACGGCCACGAACCTCCCTCGCTCTCTGGTTCTCTCTCCCCCTCGCTCCTCTACTTCCCCTCCCGATGGCCGAGCATGCCCGTCGCCACCGCTCGTTGTTGCCACGGCCATCGGCCCTTCCTCGCCCACCCAACGTGCTCTAGAGCTCCGCCACGCCGCCCCCGTTAACTCCACCGAGCCACGTGAGCTGGGATGCACCGCAACGCCCTCGACGTCGTCGTCTTCAACCTTCGGCCGCCGAGATCGCCTCCGCCGCCCCGTTCGCTCTGGTCCTTATCCGAGCTCGCCGTCTGCACCGCCGCAACCGCCGTGAGCCTCTCCCTCGAACCACCCTCTCTGTTGTCTCGTTTGCATGCTGTAGCTGCCACTTCACTGACGACCGAGAACCGCCGCCGCCCGAGCTCGTCGCCGACGCAGCTCCGGTGACCCAATGGTCACCCCGGCGTGCCTAACGTGATCGTCGCCTCGCGTAGTGCCCCGCTAGCCCTTCGCCTCGCTCGTTTGCTCATCGCCACGCCAACCCCGTGCACGCCCGTACCCCGGCCACTACCGTGAGGTTGATTCCGGCGAGCTCGGTCGGGCTCAGCCCCGCCCGCTTGCGTAGATGGATGTGGCTGAGCACCAGCTACGCGTAGACGCTCTCCGCCACGCATTTGGTCGCCTGTGGCCAATTCCTGTGCGCCCCCGCCACGTCTGGTCGTCGCCGGCGGCTAAACGCCGGCGGGTTTAACCCAGTTGACTAGGGTTTGACCCCTGGGTCATTGACATGTGGGTCACCCCCATTGATATTTTTTAGTTAAGATTAATTTAGCACTAATTAATAGGGTTAGTTAGATGAGTCACTGACTGATGGGCCCCACGTGTCAAGTTTGACTGTGGCCGCCCAGTTGACCCGCTGACGTCACCATGACATAATGCTGATGCAATAAAGCATTTTTGGATTTAGTTTATTTTAAATAACCAGGAAATTCCAAAAAATGTTATAAACTTCAGAAAATCATAGAAAATAATCTATAGCTCAGAATGAAATAAGTTATATATGAAAAATATTTAGAAAAATATGAGGAATCTGTTTATGGCATTGTCATGCATGTTTGACCAACCTAAAGTTGCTGTATATGACAATTTGATTAAATGGCATTTGAAATGCCTTACATGGAGTTTGAATCTGAACCTTTGGTTCAAACCAACTTCATTTAATATGGTTGCTAGTTGCATTAGCTCAATCAACAACATATTGGCATGTCATGACCACGCATCATATTGTTGCATTGCATTGAATGTGTTCCTTCTCTGTTGCCGGTGTTTGTTCCCTCTCAGTGGACGTAGTTCCAACGATGAGTTCGATGACACTGATGAAGAAATATACTATCTTCAGAAGTGCCAGGCAAGCAAACCCCAATTGAACATTTCGATACAATCCCACTCTCTCGCTCCTGCTCTCTTTTACTGCATTAGGACAACAACGATTGAACTGTTACATACTGCGGTAGTTGAACCCCTTTCCTCTGCATGACCTGTCTTTGCCACAGTAAATAGTTGAAACCCACTAGCATGAGTAGGAGTTGTTTGAGCCATGATGTGCCTACTCATTTATGCTTGCTTGTCATGTCGGCTATTGCTTAGAGTTGTGTCGGGTCTAATTCATCGGGGATGAATTGGAGTGTGGTCATCATGTCCTACTGTTGAGAGCTAAGTGTGTGAACACGATTTGGTAAAGGTAGCGGTGAGAGGCCATGTAGGAGTACATGGTGGGTTGTCTCATTGAAACCATCCTCAGGAACTGAGTTCTATGTTTGTGATCCAAGAACAGCTACTACCACACGCTGGGCCCTGAAATATGACCCCGCTCGACTTATTTGTCAGGTAACGCAGCAGAAAACAAAAATTTTCCGACCTACGCACCAGCCCAGGACCACTATGGAGACTGCATACATGGTTTGATCTTTTCGTTACCGGCTCGTAGCGCAGCGGGAAGTAGAGTCGATGACGATTGGCGGTGCAGATCCCCGCAGCTAGGATTTACAACCTCCCAACCGCGAGGATGTATACCCACATCTGCTCCTCAGACAGCCCTCCGGGAGGCGGTCGAACAGCCCCCCGGACGGTGTCGCGGACAGCCCTTCAGGAGGACCTTCGAAACTCGAACTGTCACTCGGACAGCCCTTCGGGAGGACCTTCGAAAGTCGGACGGTCACACGGACAGCCCTTCGGGAGGCACTCACGAACTAAGACCGAAACTACGATCTCTCTACAGAGTTGCACACATACGGTGTCATCTATCCGTCAGGACTTCGCCGTCCAGAACTAGTTCCCACCGGAACCCAGACAACCTTTCGGCTCTACGAAACTGTTTCGCTGGGAGGGAGAGAGAAGCCAGATCATGCATGGCACTTGTATGTGAGAAGGGATGAGTGTGGAGGGCTGCCCCTCCACCTCTATTTATAGGAAATCCCAAGGGGTAGGGTAGTTTCACACAAAAACCCAAAATGCACATGAATGAAGTCCTTCCACAAGGACCTAGGAGTGAAACCAATGAACAAGAGGGTCCCCAAGGGGGGATACCCCATGTGGCCGGCCACACCCCCATGAGGGGCCCAAAAAATGGCTCCTATCCATCCATGTCATCCCCAAGATCTTTTGGAGCAAAGCCCCAAAAGGTGGCTTTCCATAAAGTAACCATAAAGCTGATTTTTACTATTCACGACGACATTTTTCAGCGTCTGATCGAACTGAAAATATTTATGTGGGCTAAGAACATTTCCAGTACACACTAAAATGATTTTCAATGCGTTCCGAAACAATTCTTGTTTTAGTGATTTTTATCTGCGAAACGCATCTGAAGTGGCTCCGGCAGCTCCGGAACATTTCCGGTTTTTATCTCAGAAAATTCCAAAAAGCTTCCAGAATGATTCTGGCATCCTCCAAGAATTATCAGGCATGTGCCGAAACCAATTTGACTTAATGGTGTATCCCGAAACAACTTTTCGGTATCATCGAAACTTATCCGATGACCTCTCTCTGCGGTACGATTCCGCTGTCCGAAACTTTTCGGTGTCCGAAACTTTTTCGGTGATTTTCTCTCAGACTCCCTGTCTAGTATTCAGCAGATAGATGACCCTTAAGCGTGTGACCCTATAGGTTCGGTGAAGTATAGACATGACCCGGAACCCCTTCCGATCAATGATCAACATCGGAGCCGTGGACACCCATATTGACCCCTATACCCACACGAATAAATATTCGAGTGAACCTCCAGTTGCCGTGTGCTATTCCTGTTGCTTCGCGATATGTTACAAATACCCGAGGTGAGACATGTTGGCATTCCCGTGGATCAACAGCTTGTCCACTATGCTAGTTACCTCGTTACCGGTTTTGTTCTCTTTTCTCGTTTCGTGTTCCGGCATCCCCGTGATCAAATCACAAAGTGTCTGGCCAGACGATGATGGACACCGTAACACCGAGAGGGCCCGAGTATATTTCTCCATCGTCGGAGGAGCAAATCTCAATCTCGACCTATCAAGTTACTTAACATACTTTCCCATGAACCCGTAAGCCGCCGTAATAGTCATCCAGTTACGGATGACGTTTAACAAACCCCAAAGTTCATGAAGCAAGCATGAAGAAACTCGATACTCTCATGGTCTAAGGAATTATGCAAACATTAACTATCGCTGTGTTATAAACCATTAACTTGTGACAAATGTATCTCATAGCATAACATCAATCCGGGTCGATTCAACACAAATGTTCTCTTAACATTGTGCCCTCAAAGTTGCTGGCATTGACATGCCCATGATCAGGAAAACAGAACCATCATGCAAAACTTGAGCTAGTCTTAGAGGCCAGACTAGGAATACTTCTTACCGTTTATTATTCCACACGTACATATGAGTCTTCCTCCGAGCCTCGTGGATATTGCAGACTCGAGAATCATTGCAGTTATAGCATGGAACATAAACATAATTATGAACTCGGAGATAAATAATATCATTTATTATTGCCTCTAGGGCATATCTCCTACAGACTCCCACTTGCACTAGAGTCAATAATCTAGTTAATGCTAATGCACTTTACACCTATGGCATACTGGTGTAAAAATGCTTCGCATGTGGTATAGCCTGATGTCCATCGGATCTGACAATTTCAGCTCCGTGTGCATCTCTGCATATCCTCGCATTTTCATGCTTTCACAAAATTCATATTTCGTGTGGACTTGGCGTTGTATGTATGTGAATCATATGTCGAACCTGGATTCCTCAGACTGAGTTATGGAGCAACTACCTGCAGTAGTGTCCCATTGTCAGAAGCCATCTTGGAACCATACTAAGTTCATGAATGAACTATATGATTCAACATCTTCTTTGTCGCTTCTAAAGCGTCAACATACTTAGCCCTTGTTATAGAATTCACCACAGTAACTAGTTTGAACAAATTCCAACTAACTGTGCCACCACATTGTGTGTTACACAAAACCCTTAATTTAAATCAAAAATCGCATGGAGAAAAGATGAAGACTGTATCGATGTAACATTTTACAACGAACTCTTCATGATCTCTGCTTGCGAGAAAACCATGTCACCAGTACTTACTCTAGTACTCTGTGACATCTTTCACTGTTGTCCCATGATCAGTAATTTGATCACTTTGGTATCCATACTCGCAACACCTTGGGAGTATTGGACATATCTGGTTGTTTTACATACCATGGAATACATGATTAATCCAAAACACGAAGGTGTGTGGAATCTCCATCATGTATTTTACTCCTCAGTGTTTTGGGACACCGAGTCTTGTAAAAACTCTTTCCATGTGACTTAGTCAAGAATTACTCCTTGGCATTTTAAATGCTAAAAGGTTTTAGCACCTTGTCAATATGTATTCATTGCTTAGCCCTATTAGGTAAATCTATCTCCATAGATCATTATGCCTAATATTGAGGCTATTTAGCCTAACCACTTCATCAAAAAAACTATTTTCAAATGAAGTCCTAATTCGTGTCCAGAAATTTATTTCCAATTAACAATGTGTCAAGCACACAAGGTTTTTAGAAATATTATTACGCTCCCACTTACTTTCTTGAATTACAAGCATCTTCGTTACCCATTGATGAAGTCAAACCCCTTTGACCATTTCATCAAAGCACGAAGATTCCAACTCCATTTTGCTCTCTTCTGTCCATCGCTGGAACTCTGAAGTTTGCACCCTTACTAGCATCCTCTGGATAGACAAAATGCCTTGGACTGTAACACATGCAAGTCCTTGGTTTCATTTCCATCAGATGGAAATCCTATTGTCATCCATGTTTCATATCTCATGATTGAAATATGTATTAATTGCTAGTTCAACCCGAACCAACTTTAAGCATCGCTACGATGAAAACAACCTTATCGTAGTCAACTCTTGAACTTGTTATTTCAACAAGTCGAGCTTTATGGATAAAACATTTTTATCCGTATCAGTTTAAAGTTCCAGAAATATTCGTTAGACTCTAAGTCTTCCGAAAGGTGTATCAAGGTTTTAATCTTGAATCACTTATATGGAAACTAACTCGGGTTGTATTGGCATTTAGCCAATTCCGGAGTCAGGGCCCATCAACGCTTCCTTGTGTATCGTAGGTATAATGTTGTCTAACAACAATATCTCGTTTGCGCACCTGAGAGGTTTGCACGAGCCTTGCCTACGTGGTTCAGCTGCAAGTTCGACCGAAGTTCATACATTTTATTGTAGAGACTTCCGTATCAGTCACAGTAGGAAACTCTGGAATTACTTCCAAGGTCTCTTTCCTTTGATCTGATGACGAAGATACTGTTTATCTCATCGAGTTGCACTATTCTCCCACTCACCTTTTTGAAAGAACCATTCTCTTTAAAAGCACACCATTTCGCGGCAAAACTATTTGCCTCGGTATAGTGAGGGAGGAATACCCAACATTTTGGTATAACCTACAAAGTAGCACTTGTCTAATTTGGAATAGGTTTGTAACCTTTTACACAAGCCCCATATTCCAAATGTTAAGAAAAGATATAACATGGTTGGGCGTACCATACCATGGCTTCATTTCAACAGACCCGATGTAGCTCTTTTCAGTGTAAAAGCCGCAGTCTCTAAAGCATCACTTTAAAAGGGATAATGGCAAATTTATTTATGTCATCTTTGACCTTACCATGTCATAAATGGTTTGATTACATCTTCACAGACATTCCACTCATAGTGGTGTTCCGGAAGGTGTAAGTTATGAAACTCTTTTCACAACTCATCAGACATTCGCTAAACTTGTAACTCAGATATTCCTTTCTGCAATCAAATTGTAGAAACATAATTTCCTTGTTACAATAACTTCTACTTCATTTTTGAAAACCCTTTGAATGATTTCAAAAGATCCAGACTTACGTCTCATCAAGCAAATATCCATATATCTACTTGAGTCATTTCTGAAGATATATAAATCCACTACTTGCAACAACATTTATTGAACTACACACATCAAAATGTATGATCACCAATAAGTTTGTTGCTCGTTCCTTATGGCCTGTGAACGGTATTTCAGTCACTTCACTTTTCGGAGGAAAGTTGCAAGTGTCAGATGATTCAAAATCAAACGACTTCAAAATCCATCATAATGGAATTTTTCCATGCGGGTTTCTCCAATGTGACCAAATGCAGTTCCACATATGTGTGGTATTCTCATAGTCTTGCGACATTTAGCGTCAGTGTTATGGATGTATCATTTTACCATCAATATTCATAACATGCATCCCATCTTGGATGGAAGCATGGTCCTTCATGTTATTCATAATACTGAACAACAATTGTTCTTTTATGAACAACCCTTTTGCAATAAACATTATGCAATGGGCTACAGTGTAAGAAACTCTAAAATGAATTATGAAAGTAAACCCAGAGGTATTGTATTATTATCAATATTCATAACATATATCTCATTCATAATGAAAGTATGGCCCTTGTGTTATTCATAACATCGAACATAAAAAGTTCTCTTATGAACAACCTTCTTGCAAGATACCTTATGCAATGGGCTAGAGTTTGTAAAACTCTAAATGAATTATGAAAATAAATACAGACGGCAATACACCGATGGAAAGTATAGTAACATTTACTATGTTCCCTGTGTATACCTTAACCTCATTTCTGGCTAGTCTTTTTAGGCCATAGTAGCTCTTACATTGATTCGCAACAGAATGCAATCGAGCGGGTATCTTTGTGATTAACTCACAATACCCAAGAATTAGTGATTAACATGTTTAACCAAAATTTCCAAGAACTATATCTTTGACCAGCCTTCTATACATCAAAAACTTGTATGACATTCATACATGAGCTGGATATTCCAGTCATCTCTCTTTCCGCCTTTATACTTCTAACTGTTTAACTTTTAGTATTTCTCCTACTCGCAAAAGAAGCACCCAACTTAAGAGTGGCATTAGCCTCGGACGTCCTAGGCGTGTAAGTCATACTAACACCCTTTGGACACTTCCTTTATCTTTAAGTTGTTGTTTTATTCACCTTTCATTATATGACAGACGTTCTTCTGGATCCCTTTCCCAACAGTCAAATGCATAGTAAACACTTTTACTAATAATTGCAAACAAACATTGCTTTGTTTGTATCTGAAAATAATTTTTAGTTCCATGAATATCAAATAACTATCCCAACTTTCGAAGTTTGGGTTTCATGGAAGCAAACATATTCCACTTGACCGTAACGGAATTCTAGCTTTTGGATCGAAGGACGAGAGTCACATGATCCATAGCATTAGCGGGAGGATACGGAAAGCATGCGATAGGACAAAATCCTTCTCGGCACTTTTGAGGACAATCCTCACATTACGTTACCAAACGTAAAGTCTTAACCAGATATTTAACAGCTATTCAATTTTAACAGGGAAGGTGGAAACGCGAGCCATTATTCTACAACTATTTTGCAAGAAACACTTAGACAGTGTTCATAATTAATTGCACTAAGAATTAAACATGTTAATTCAACAGTGCGCTCCCACTCAAATCAATATCTCTCATAATTGATTTAGAGTGATTCAAGATCCATATTTATATTCGATGCCATTGACGGGTTCATCACTGATGACACGAATTTCAATCGGTAGGCCAACTTGCCGATCACATCTCTATGTGATTCTTGTTCATCTTTCGATGGGCATGTTCCGAGCTCAGGACTCTCCTGCCTGAACGTCAAAGACAACCAAGTGATCTTGCTGCGAGGTCTGACCTCACCCGCCTCATTCCTCTCGATTCGTTCGTGCTCATGTGTACATGGCGCACCCCGAAAAGATACGAATTTCAGACGGTGCTACACTTGGGTGAACACTAACTACTTTGATATTTTAAGTGAGAGATCACCCTAATAAAAAGCGACTACCGCGCAATCAAGAAGGGTGCATCATAAGGGATAAACATCTCTGGCAATTCATAATAGCATGATATGGTATAGCCCTTCCTGACGGAGAAGTATTTCATTTCTTCGTCTTCGGCATTCGCGTCGGTGTTCACCTTCACGAAGATTGCCACCACCCTGTTGATGCACCAGATAATATTGCTATCTCTATAGCTAATAAAATAAGTGCATTACTTAAGGTTGACACGCAGGTCATTAAAGTGACAATCATATGGCTCCAGCCATCATGCCGAATCATGACACGCAGGTCATGTTAATTACATAATATAGTCATCTCATACATAATCAAATTGAATATGAGCATTGCTATACCACATCACATGCATATCCTGCAAAACCAAGTTAGACGCCTCTAATCGGTTTATGCAAAAATTTATTTTCCGTGGCTTCTAAGGTTTTGACTTAAACCGCAGCTACCAACGTTTTATCATCAAGTATGATTATTCAAGTTGCTAGATTAACATCTCGGGGTGTATGAAACACGAGATAATTAAATCTCGAGCCCCGTACTAAACTTCGTCATACGCATGACCCCCGTGCAGATCATATCTGCAACGCCCTTTCATATGCGAATTTCATCTTTCTTTTGACTATGGCAGAACCCAAAGAACTGATAGCACTTCCATGATCAATCAGGATCACAGATTGCCAGAACTTTGTCAAATTCCACCATGCTGTCTCAAGATTGAGCAAACGCAAATTCTAGGGAAGCAACAAGAACATCGGGTAACAGATTTCATCTGTCACCCGCATAAATAATTTTCAGCAATAGATCTCATCTACTACCTAATTATATTATGCAATACCCATACATCTCTATGTATTCTAGATCGCAACCTGCATCTACGCATAGCACGGCTCTTGATGCCACTGTCAGGTAACGCAGCAGAAAACAAAAAATTTCCGACCTACGCACCAGCCCAGGACCACTATGGAGACTGCATACATGGTTTGATCTTTTTCGTTACCGACTCGTAGCGCAGCGGGAAGTAGAGTCGATAACGATCGGCGGTGCAGATCCCCGCAGCTAGGATTTACAACCTCCCAACTGCGAGGATGTATACCCTCATCTGCTCCTCAGACAGCCCTCCGGGAGGCGGTCGAACAGCCCCCCGGACGGTGTCGCGGACAGCCCTTCGGGAGGACCTTCGAAACTCGAACGGTCACTCGGACAGCCCTTCGGGAGGACCCTCGAAACTCGGACGGTCACACGGACAACCCTTCGGGAGGCACTCACGAACTAAGACCAAAACTACGATCTCTCTACAGAGTTGCACACATACGGTGTCATCTATCCGGCAGGGCTTCGCCGTCCAGAACTAGTTCCCACCGGAACCCAGACAGCCTTTCGGCTCTACGAAACTGTTTTGCTGGGAGGGAGAGAGAAGCCAGATCATGCATGGCACTTGTATGTGAGAAGGGATGAGTGTGGAGGGCTGCCCCTCCACCTCTATTTATAGGAAATCCCAAGGGGTAGGGTAGTTTCACACAAAAACCCAAAATGCACATGAATGAAGTCCTTCCACAAGGACCTAGGAGTGAAACCAATGAACAAGAGGGTCCCCAAGGGGGGATACCCCATGTGGCCGGCCACACCCCCATGAGGGGCCCAAAAAATGGCTCCTATCCATCCATGTCATCCCCAAGATCTTTTGGAGCAAAGCCCCAAAAGGTGGCTTTCCATAAAGTAACCATAAAGCTGATTTTCACTATTCACGGCGACATTTTTCAACGTCTGATCGAACTGAAAATATTTATGTGGGCTAAGAACATTTCCAGTACCCACTAAAATGATTTTCAATGCGTTCCGAAACAATTCCGGTTTTAGTGATTTTCATCTGCGAAACGCATCTGAAGTGGCTCCGGCAGCTCCGGAACATTTCCGGTTTTTATCTCAGAAAATTCCAAAAAGCTTCCAAAATGATTCTGGCATCCTCCAAGAATTATCAGGCATGTGTCGAAACCAATTTGACTTAATGGTGTATCCCGAAACAACTTTTCGGTATCATCGAAACTTATCCGATGACCTCTCTCTGCGGTACGATTCCGCTGTCCAAACTTTTCGGTGTCCGAAACTTTTTCGGTGATTTTCTCTCAGACTCCCTGTCTAGTATTCAGTAGATAGATGACCCTTAAGCGTGTGACCCTATAGGTTCGGTGAAGTATAGACATGACCCGGAAACCCTTCCGATCAATGATCAACATTGGAGCCGTGGACACCCATATTGACCCTTATACCCACACGAATAAATATTCGAGTGAACCTCCAGTTGCCGTGTGCTATTCCTGCTGCTTCGCGATATGTTACAAATACCCGAGGTGAGACATGTTGGCATTCCCGTGGATCAACAACTTTTCCACTATGCTAGTTACCTCGTTACTGGTTTTGTTCTCTTTTCTCGTTTCGTGTTCCGGCATCCCCGTGATCAAATCACAAAGTGTCTGGCCAGACGATGATGGACACCGTAACACCGAGAGGGCCCGAGTATATCTCTCCATCGTAATAGCCATCCAGTTACGGATGACGTTTAACAAACCCCAAAGTTCATGAAGCAAGCATGAAGAAACTCGATACTCTCATGGTCTAAGAAATTATGCAAACATTAACTATCTCTGTGTTATAAACCATTAACTTGTGACGAATGTATCTCATAGCATAACATCAATCCGGGTCGATTCAACACAAATGTTCTCTTAACATTGTGCCCTCAAAGTTGCTGGCATTGACATGCCCATGATCAGGAAAACAGAACCATCATGCAAAACTTGAGCTAGTCTTAGAGGTCAGACTAGGAATACTTCTTACCGTTTATTATTCCACACGTACATATGAGTCTTCCTCCGAGCCTCGTGGATATTGCAGACTCGAGAATCATTGCAGTTATAGCATGGAACATAAACATAATTATGAACTCGGAGATAAATAATATCATTTATTATTTCCTCTAGGGCATATCTCCTACATTATTAACCCCCCTGTCCTCTGTCCAGGAGTTGCAAGTAGTTTCTAGTGTTTGTAGTGTGCTGGAGGCCGTGCGTAGCGCTGACCCTAGGGGTGGGCTATGATGCGGTAGGCAAGTGGCACGGTGTACCGGGGCACCCGTTTGGTGGGCTCGGGTACCCTGCACACATCGTTTGGGGCCGTAGTGGAAACCTCGGCCGGACTCCCTGCGGATGGAACCTGAATAGGTGATAAACTTGGACTAGGAACTTGTGTGGTTAGTCAGGTCGTGGTCTACACCCATGTCGGCGTTCGCTTGAAGTCTGCCGAGCACATGTCGTGTGCAGACACTAAGTGATGGAAACATGTGTGAAGAAGTACACCCCTGCAGGGTTATAAATGATCTATTCGAATAGCCGCGTCTGCGGTAATGGACTACTAGGTTGCTTATACAGTTCATAGACAAGTGAAAGTGGATACTCTAAAATGCGCAAGATAAGCGTGAGTGCTATGGATGGCCTTCTCGTAGGGAGGCGGGAGCGGATCCATAGTGGTGTATTGATATGGTGAATATGTGGACTCGTCTGCGCCACTTCAAAAGAGTTATCAGCAGTCGTAGTATAGGATAGCCACTGAGTCAAAGCTGGCTTGCTGCAATTAAACTCCACCACCCCCTTTGTTGATACTAATGCATATGTAGATAGTTCTTATGTAAGTCTTGCTGGGTACATTTGTACTCATGTTTGCTTAATTTATATTTTTGCAGAGAGACTTCAGTCTCACTAGTAGTTCCGCGTGGACTTCGACGTTTAGCTTGTTACCTCAGCTACGATCTTGTACCCTTGGGAGGGTCTTGCAGATAGTCAGGCTTCTCAGCCTTTTTCATTTGTAGTTGTCTGTACTCAGACATGTTATGCTTCCGTTGCTTGTATGCTCTGTATGTTGGGTCATGTGACCCATGATTGTAATTATTACTATGTATGACTCTCCGGAGCCTTCTAAATAAATACTTTGAATCGTAGAGTTTTGTTGTGATGCCATGTTGTATTTGCACATATTGAGCATATTGTTTGTATGATTTTGAAATGCTTGGTGTGTGGGAACCGACAACCTAGTTGTTTTATTCTTGGTAGCCTCTCTTATGGGGAAATGTCTCCTAGTGCTTCCGCTGAGCCATGGTAGCTTGCTACTGCTCTGGAACACTTAGACTGGCCGGCATGTGTCCTTCTTCGTGCCTGTGTCTGTCCCTGGGGAAATGTCACGTGTTGTTCCTTTAAATCCGTGTAGCTTGCTACGACTTGGGTTCATACGTTGATGACCGACACGTTCGTTGCTGGGTCATGTATGCCTGTCCCTGTAAGTTAGTACCACCTTGGGTTTACGACTAGTCATGTTGGCTCGGGTTCTCTATCATATGGATGCTAGCAACACTATCATATACGTGAGCCAAAAGGCACAAACGGTCCCGGGCCAGGTAAGGTGGCACCCGTGGGAATACCGTGCGTGAGGCCGCAAAGTGATATGATGTGTTACATGCTAGATCGGTGTGACTTAGGATCGGAGTCCTGACACAGTCAATCTTGTGGAAATGAGTATACCAAGATATATACCATCGGCTATACAATTGGTACTCCATGTGTAATAAGTTGCTTTTGGTTTTTTCTTTGCTCTCCATAAGAACCTAAGGTAACCTACTACTGAAAGATTCACCACTCATCAGATATTTGGAGCCAAGCTTTTTTCTTTCTTTTCAAAAATTTATGTGGCTCAATCATATGGGGCGTTGCATCTGCTTAAAGTTCATCAAAATAGCCAAGTAAATTTTGTATCCTGAATACTGCACGAAACAAACGAAGCTACTTGGGTTCAGTTCATTTCATATTCGATCATACTTGGTATAGATCGATCATGCTCAGTTACTTAATTTAGTCAAAACTCTTTTGTTATACAATTTCTTTTTCGATAAAGGGTGCTTTTATTAACTCAGAATGTAGCATCAAGTGGATACAAATCATAATGAGTAACACCTGGGCTATGCATAGCTAAGATGCACACAACCTTAAATGAATAGTCTAACAAAGTATATGTAAAAAAATGACAAGTTTGGCAACAGTAAAGCCATATGAGTCCGAAATTATGCCAATGTCGACGAAGGAGGTGGACCGATCCGGAGATTATCTTGTCAACCATGTTGGGTAAAAACCTCCCTGGCCACCCGCTCCAACCGCATAGACACCACCTTGAACAGCAATTGATACTCCGTTCGTTGTAGCGTAGACCACATACGAAGCCAGTGCGTACAATGGTAAATAACATGCATAGGAGAAGAGGTTTTACCATTAAAAACACAATCGTTTCTACATAGCCAAAGCGACCATAATAAGGCTGATGCTCCCACCTGTATCAGCGTACTAAAAGTATTTGGTATACCGTCAAGCCAGTGATCATATATATATTGGCAAAACTTGTGGGCGGATACAAATTGGATGCTATTTGGATGACTGACCATATAGAATGCGCAAACTTGCGTTGAAAGAAGAGGTGTTTAATTGTCTCGTCATAAGTACAAAAGCTACACTTCTTACTTCCTTGCCAGTTGCGTCAAGCTAGGTTGTCTTTTGTTAGCACAACTCATCTTCAAAGATACCACATGAAAATCTTAATTTTTAGTGGCATCTTTGAATTCCAGATTAGCTTATTATTATTCACGGGAATCTCCGAATGCGAGAGTGCACCGTACATAGAGTCATTTGTGAAGGATCCTGATGTAGTGAGATTCCAACAGAACACATCCTGCCCTTGTATCAAGTTAATCGTATCCAAACGGGATAGAAGATGTTGTCATGACGCAAGGTGGAGGTCAATCAAATCCCTCCTACAATGCGGAGGTCTCAAGATGTTGCCATGATGTGCGCAAGAGTATCAAACTTATCGCGTACAATGTGGTACAAGGCTGGATACTGTTCTTGAAGAGTGGCATTTCCTAGCCACATGTCCTTCTAGAAACATATCTCGGAGCCGTCCTTTATCACGAATGATCCACAGAGGAATAGATGTTTCTTTACCGCCATCAGACCAAACCAAAAATGTGAGCCACCAGTTTTCCAATATGCCTCGGACAATACTTTTTAGCCTAGATACATATTACGCAACAGGGTTTGACAAACACCATCCTCCGTAAGTAGCTTGAATAGCCATTTGCTGAGCAAGGCGTCATTCTTGACCTAGAGGTCTTGAACACCTAAACCTCCTTGGTCTTTTGGTCGACAAACCACACTTCATTTGGTTAGCCTGTACTTTTTTATTTTCACTGTCTCCTTGCCAAAAGAATCTGGATCTGAAGTAATCCAGTCTTTGCAGAACCCCTTTGGGAATTTGGAAAAATGAAAGCATGTAGATAATCATGTTTATGAGAACAGAATTGATCAACACTAGTCGCCCTCCAATGGAGAGCAACTTGCCTTTCTTACTGCTCAACCGTTTCTCCAATCACTCTTCAACATGTTTCCACTCCGCATTAGTGAGATGCCGATAATGAATCGGAATTCCCAAACATTTAATCGGGAATTGGCCTTGTGCACAACCGAACAAGTCTGCATATTGTGCAGCCGCCTCCTTGGATTCTCCGAAACAGAACAATTGACTTTTATGAAAGTTAATTTTCAGACCCGACATTTGCTCAAATAGATGGTGCGAGTGGGTCCAAAATTTGACTTTGTCGTAGGCCTTTTCAAAGTCGATTTTAAATACTACTCCACCATGTTCTTCCAGTGCATCTCGTGAACGGTCTCGTGAAGGATTACTACTCCATCGAGTATATTTCGTCCTTGCATGAAAGCCTTTTGCGATGGTTGAACAACATGATCAGCAACCGTGTTGAGCCTATTAGTCGCCACTTTGGTGAAAATACTGAAGCTGGTATTAAGGAGGCAGATTGTTCTGAACTGTTGAATCCGTTCGGCCTCCTTAGTCTTTGGCAATAAAACAATCTAGCCAAAATTAAGCCTGGATAGGTCTAGTTGGTCGACATGCAAAAAAATTGAACAACTCCATTAGGTCAGTCTTGATGACATCCAAGAAGTTCTGATAGAACTCCAAGGGGGAACCATCGGGGCCTGGAGCTTTGCTATGTTCCATTTGTAACACCACAACCCGCACCTCCTCTTTAGAGAAAGGTACCGCCAGGATATCATTCTCTTCTGTCGTGACTTGTGGAATGTCATCTTTTCGGGTCTCATCTATAATGAAGTTCCCTTCCTCTGGAGCCCCAAACAGACACTTGTAGTATTTGGTTATATAACGCTTGAGATCTTCCTAACCCTCGATCCGTCCCTCACCCTGTTGGAGGCTAAAAATACACTTCTTTCTATGCCACCCATTGGCGACCATTTGGAAATATCGTGTTTTGTTGTCTCCCCCCAAAATGAATTGGGCACCTGATCTTTGGTACCACTTGATTTCCTCTTCTCGCAATAGACATGCAATCTACTCATTGGATTGATTTTTCATATCAATCTCCTGTTGAGACAAAATGCGAGCCTCTGCTATTTTGTCGAGGCCATCTATAATAGTGGAAAGGTATTGCTATTCTTTTTGTATATATATACCACTTGTGTGTTTGGCCCATCCATTTAGGAACCACCTCATGGCTCGAATTTTGAAGTTCCATCTTTGAATCGGTGTGCCGCTAATGGCAGGCATCTCCCATACATTCTTAACTATATCCGCAAAACCATCCCAATGTAACCATCCCAATTCAAAATTGAATGGGCGGCGAACAGTGGGAGAGCTAGTAGAGTTAGAATCAAGAATGATGGGTGCATGGTCCGAAAGTGACTCAATACGCTCTAGGGCATGCATTGTTACCATAGGGAATTTCAATCCCAATTTGGTATCCATGAGTACCCCCATCGAGTTTCTCGTATGTCGGCACCATATGGTTGTTGGCCCAAGTGAATTGTCACTCTGACATACTAGCTTCTCGGAGATTTAAACTGTCAATTACAGTTGTAATACAATTTCTTTATAATGTGTTGAAATGGTCAAGCATAATCCTTCTTTTTACAGGGAACTAACATTTGTTGCTCGGACATGAGTGAGTCTTGTATTGCTCATGTGGAATGTAGTAACTTTTGTTGCCTAGATGTACGGTGCAACAAAGCCAGGTTTGCTAGTGGCATGCATTTGAACTTACTCTGGGTTTCTATAAAAAAGAACAATAAAAACCAATAGTCAGTTTGCACACAAGAAGGATATATAATGACGAAGAACTTGTGAAATCAATTATAATTCTGTTATGACATTACTACAATGTGATTCTTCTACCGACCATCACCGGCCCCAATGAATCCTCTTTCAGGATCCCACCCAAGGCCGGTTGAAGATTTCAGTTAGATGACTTTCATCCATCCCATACCTGTTACCATCTCTATCGTAGAATCTGAGCTCAAGGTTCCTGCAACCTTCGCCACTCAAGCACACGGCAGAACTATTGCCAACAGTCGTCTCATCTTTGCATATTTCACAAAAGATCTTCATGTGATATGCATCCTAGGTCACCTTCTTCATTTATTCTATTTTATTTAAAGAACACATGAAGTTGCATATAGAAAGTTCTGAATAACAACTAAGCAACATCAGGCTGTTCTCAAAACATTGTACATGGCCCTGCATAATCCTTCAGCATCACAAAGATCTTCAACCAACACAAATAAGAACCGATCAAATCACATTAATAATTATATAAATAAGCAATGTGATATTCCCAAAAAAGTTAAACATGGAAGAGTTGTTCCAACTCTACAATTCTTCAACCAAGACAATGACTAATCATATCGCACTAATAATTACTAGTACTAAGCAATCACAGAGTTTGTAATTATCCAAAATAATCACCAACCTCGAAACGGATTTCCATCATAAGCAATGACGATAGCCAACAACAATCTAGCATAAGAAATGATGACAACCCGCAACAATCCACCATATGCCTTTCCACCATAAGCGGCAAAGAGCAAATCAACAATAAAAGTGCAGGGGCGATTTTCATCTACCCACCCACCCTCGCGTCACCCCGCTTGGGCGACTCGGGGGCGACAACCCTAGGCCGCCGTCGGGCGCCCCCTTCCCCCAACCTCCCTCGCCGCCACCTGAGGTAGCCGCTGGCAAGGATGATGGCGGCGGGGCCTTTGGTTGCCTTGCCCTCACGTGGGGAGTCCTGGAACCGGAGCGGCGGCTCCTCTAGTGAGGCATCACTGGATCTGCGACGACCGATGGTGCAGGCGGCGGATCCGAGGTCCCTTGTCGTGTGGGCGGCAGGATCTTGGTAGAGGACGCGGGTGGCTGGTGGCTACTTCGGCGCTCGGCGGCGCGAGATCTAGCACTTCCCCCCTCCCCTGTTTTGGCTTGTGGGTCCCTCTGGCTGGGTTGTACCTCCTTCGGTCGCCAGATCCGGGACAGAGGTAGAGCTGGTGGCGTTGGGGCAGTCCGGGCGAAATCCCTGGTCGGACATGGCCGGCTGCGTCGACGGCGATGCCCGAGGGCGTCGTTCCTCTCCTTGGAGGTGGCGGTATGGACTGTCCCCACCACTTCCCCTTCTCCTAGGTCTCCCAAGCGAAGGCCCTAACTCTGTTGGGCGGCAGCGGCACTTCCAGCGTCGTTCCCTTCTTGAAGGCACTGCCTTGGGAGCCTTGTGGTTGGTGGGCGCTTGTGGGTGGTTGGTGGCGGCGGCGGTGTGGGCCTCTTCGTCCTGGCATGAGGCTTCCTCTCTTCCTGTGTTGGATGTGTGCAACGGCCTTATTCTGCCCAAGGAGAGCCTCCGGTGGCTCGAGAGGGATGCGTTGACCCTCTCTATGTGGCCATCTCTGGCGGCATCCATCCCAGCTTGTGATGGTGCGACACCTTCGATCCAGGCAAGGAGGTAGTGGGCTCCTTCGAAGATGGGTGTTGGATGTGTCGTGCCGGGGTCCGTAGGTGCATGGCGACGGCATGCCCCGCTAGTGCCGGTCCCTCTCTCCTTTGAGCATGTGCGATCTTGCTCCTCGTGCTACATTCTCAGTTGAGGACCTCGGCTCCTTCATTGCTTATCTTCAGTTGACGTAGTGTGTGAGGCTTAGTTTAGTGTTGTCCACCGTTTTTGTACCTTTTGCCATGTATTTCTTCTCTTTGCCTAAGGGTGTTGCTTGTAATCCTGGCCAGTTGATGGCTTTGTTAATTCAAAGTCGGGCTAGGCTCGAGCCCCATCTCGAAATCGGTTGATGCCTTTTCTCTAAAAAAACAATAAAGTGCAGAAAAGAGGAGATATGGCTGCATACCGCTAGGGGAAGAAGCCGGCCAGATGGATGTGCAGGTCAAAGGAGGAAGCTGCTAGTCCGGGAGGGTGACTACAAGCCTATGAGGTGGATCTGGTCGCTACCGCCGATGCCGTGTTGCGGGTTTGGCGTTCATTGAAGATTGAGGGAGGAGCAGTCGCACGGTGTTGTGCCTGGGGACGACCGGCTCAGTTTGGGGAGGCGCTTTGAGCTCAGGCTGACTTGCACCTGGCGGGTCAGGGAGTCCGTCGATTAGTGGCGTCCTCACGAGCCTAGTCCCTGAAACCACCCAGAAAGCGCAAAGGTCGGCGGCCTAGAGTTGTTCAAACTTAATCCATCAATTTCAGTTTATTAACATATACTAATTCCCGCGCAGGTCAACGTGTGATTTCCTATTTGACGTGCTTTGCGTCAAACTGTCGGCGCTTCGCACAAGCAACCGACCGAGCGACGCGATGGGCCGGCCCAGTTTTATGTAGACAGCACACGTGCAACTGCATCTGGTTTTGGGAACCATGTAGAAGGTTCCCTGAAGTGGTTTTTGTTTTTTGTACCGGTTTTCCTTTTTTGCTTTTCCGTTCTTTTTCTTTTTTTTTTCTTTCTCTATATAAACAAATGTTCATGTATTCGAAATATCTTTGGAAATTTCAGAGAATGTTTGTGTTTTCAAAAATATTTGGCATTTTCAAAAAATTGTCCGGAATGTTTTGGTTCAAAATTTTAACAACTTCTCAAAAATTGTTCCGCTTTCATAAATTGTTCCCAAATTCAAAAAATGTTTGTGTTTCCAAATTTTGTTCCCGTTTTTCAAAAAATATTCGGAATGTTTTTGTTCAAAATTTTGACAACATTTCAGAAAATGTTCAGAATTTAAAAAAATCCCTTTTTAAAACGTGTTCACAAATTTCAAACAATGTCCAAGTTTCCATTTTTTCAGCATTTCCAGAATTGTAAGAAATATTTTTGTTTTCAAATTTTGGTTGGGAGTTTAAAAGATGTACATGTTTCCAAATTTTGTGCTGGAATTTCACAAAGTGTTCGTATTTTTCAAATTTTATTTCTGTTTTAAATATAAAAATTTGCAATGTTTTTTCAAAATTGTCAAAACTTTTCAGAAAATGTGTGGAAATTAAAAAATTGTTCCTGTTTTAAAAAAGTTGGCAAATCCCAAAAAATGTTCACATTTCCACTTTTTGGCAGTTTCAAAAATTTCAAAACAAAATGTTCGTTTTCAATTTTTGTTGAAGAGTTTTTAAAAATGTACGCAAATTTTGTTCTAGAATTTCACAAAAATGTTCATGATTTTGGAAAATGCTTATTTTTCTAAAAAAATAGTATTTGCATTTCGCAAAACATTCAGTTTTTTTTTCTTAATTTGCGTTTCAAATTTTCAAAAATATCAGGATCTTCACTGGGTGGTTGGTTCGTAATAATTTTCCTTCTTATAGAAACATTAAAGCTCGCTAGTTCTTTCGGTAGTTTTTTTTTGAGAAAGAGTTCTTTCGGTAGTAGGGCGTCGTCAATAGGATGTCTTTTTTAAGTAGCTACAGTATATGATCATAGCCTGTCGCTACCTTGATGGGCCGACCATCCTATCCCCCTTGCGTGCTGGCGACGACCTGCCGCAGACAGGGGCAGGTAGGAGCCCCCGGTCGGGCAAAATCACTAATCAAGGAGCATTATTTGCAAAGCTCACTCCCACCTTCCCAGGTTGTGATAATTGACGCATTATTTCATTTTTTTTCATAAATCCAATCATTCAAAATATTTTATCTCTTAAATCGTGATTCCAAATCTCAAACCGTTTTCACCGTCGGATTCCTCGCGTTAAAATCTTCAGGAGTAGATCCCATGTTGATAGGTTTTGACAAACAATTTCCAAAAAAACCGAACAGAAAAAACAAACCAGGAGAACGTTTTTTTTTCCTTTTCAAAAGAGGCATGAGTGTGCCTCTCGCGGAAGCAACCCGTGCCTCCATGAGAAGTAAACCCGTGCCTTTCGAAGAAGGAAAATAAAAGAAAATGTTTTCTTTTTCGTTTCCGAGAGGAACCATCGTGCCTCTCGCGGAATCAAATCCTTGCCTCCATGAGAACTAAATCCTTGTCTGCACGAGAAGTAAATCTGTGTCTCTCGCGGAAGAAGAAAAAAAGAAAACATGTTTTTTTTGTTTCCGAGCGTGCCTCTTGTGGAAGCAAATCCGTGCCTCTTGCGGAAGCAAAACTGTGCCTCTCGCCAAAGGAAAAAACATGTTCTTTTCGTTTCTGAGAGGCACGACCGTGTCTCTCGCGGAAGCAAATCCGTGCGTCTCTGTAAGCAAAACCGTGCCTCTTGCGGAAGGAAAAAAAAAAGAAAACACGTTTTTTCGTTTCCGAGAGGCACGGCCGTGCCTCTCGCAGAACGAAAAAACGCGTTTTCCCCGTTTCCGAGCGGCACGGCCATGCCTAAGCAAATCTATGCCTTTCCAACAGGCAAATACGTGCCTCTTGTAAAAGAAAAAAAATGTGTTTTTTGCACAAAAAGAAAATAATGAATTTTTTTGTCCAAAAGCTAAGTCAAACCGGTGAAAAGCCGACAAAAAAAAGGAAAAATCCACCTTAAAAGCAGAAAACGCGTGCAAAAACATAAAAAGAACAAAAACGAGAGTGAGCGCCCTAGAGCGCGACACGTGGTGGCGGCTGAGAGCGTGCTCTCAGCCCACCCTAGGTGACCGTTGCAGAGCTCTCAAAGGAGTACTCCTTCGTTAGTTGCTCGTCCGGTCGGCGGCATACCATCCCAAGCCCCCAGGAGCGCGCCTGTGCAGTACATGGGTCGGCCCATTTCCGGCTTTGGCGAGCTTTTCTTCACCCGGTTTTCGGAAGAATCTTCCCTGAACCAGGTTTTTTGTATTATTTAAAAAAACTATTGTGAATATTTCTGAAACGTGGGAAAAAATTTCAAAGTCGTGAACATTTTCAAAATTCATGAACACTTTTCAAATTCATGAATATTTTCTGAAATACATGAACATTTATGAAAATCTAAGAACATTTGGTAAATTCAAAAACAACATTTTTTAAATACAGGAACAATTTTCGAGATAATGAACATTTTATTAAATCCGGGAACAATTTTCAAACTTGTGAATATGTTTTAAATTTGTTACTTATTTTGAAATAAGTGAATAATTTTCAGAAAATTTGGAACAGTTTTCATATACATGATTATTTAGAAATCTGAGAACAATTTTAAAATTCGTGAAAAATTTCTGAAGGTTGGATTTTTTATATATGTGAACATTTTTAGAAATTCAGGAACAAATTTTAAATTACTTTTAAAACTCTTTGAGCATATTTCTTATTCCTGAACTTTTTCTAAAATACAAGAAATTTTTTAAAGTTTTTGAACTATTTTTGAATTCAGGGAAAAATTAGAATTCATGAACATTTTTTTAATTCAGCAAACAATTTTAAAGTTCATGAACTCCTTTTGAAATTCATTTTTTAATTTACTAACAGTTTTTGAAAATTCAAATCATTTTTTAAATACAGATTAGAAAACAAAGGAAAAAACATTAAAAAATAAAGAAAAACAACAGGGGCACCCCACCCGGTAATGGCCGGCCCAAAGTGTGCATGTTTGCTCGTTTCACCCGTCCAGGTCAGGGAATAGGAGCTCCCCGGTTTATATGTCTAGAAAAAAAGGGCGCGACTAAGAGACTGATGTGCGGACCCAACTCCGACAGCCCGACATGCACGATCCTAGTCCTACCGAGCACCAATAATACTTGTACATAAAAAAACACAAAAGCTGCCAAAATCAAAAGTAGTAAAAAAAAGGCAAATGCTTGCCATCATAATAAAAAAGATTTGCCATGGTATATAGAAAATAAAAATTGCAAACTGTCTATAGAAAAACATATTGAATTTTTATTTAATTTGCCATGGTAGTAGGAAAAGCCAAAAAATCACAAGTTTTGCCATCTAGTAAGTAATTCTTGACAGAAGAATTGAAATTCGTTAGTGCTGGATCTGTGTGCTTGTGGGTGCTGGATTAGTAATGTCTGTGATGGATAGTGATGGATTAGTGTGTGCTGAGTATAGAATTGTTCTTTGTAAATGTCATCGATGTTTCAGACTTCAGTATTGCAAAATAGGGGGCTATAGTACTAGACAATGTTGCGAACCTCCACAGTCCATTCTACAGTGGGTTACAAAATGATAGAGGGAAATAAGGAATGTATTTGAAGTCCTCCTAGAGAGGACATATAGATATACTGTGTCCAGAAATTTACCTCGGGCATGTACATTCAGTATTTCGTTAGCAACTTGTCTCCGAAAGGCATACAAAGTGAGACCACAAGTACACAAGATTAAAAATACATACACAACATGTATGCTCATGCTATGTGAACTGGAGCATTTTCGAACAGTAAACAGAAAAACGACTGGTTATTTTTTTTGCCATGGACGGTTCAAAGGTTCTCAGGATAGTAATAGGACATCGGCAATTCTCGGTTCAGTTACGTATGTTATTCGTTGGCAATTTATAGTTTATATGTTTTAGTTTCAGAGCATTTCTTTGTCATCTGCATATGTAACATGGCATTGCTTTTGTGGTGGCTAAATAATGACATGGATGGTGAGACATTTCGATTGATGAATATATGGAGCACGACAGCATGGTCAGGTAGACATTCAAAAGTGGGAATGAAGTCTACAGGTCCTACTTAGGCTATGCAAAGAACAAAGAGTTTGGTGTGAATAACAAAATATTCTACCTTTCTAACACGAAGCTCTTTGTTCTTCGCATAGCCTAAGTAGGACCTGTAGTTTGTTACTTAGGCTACGTCAAGTATCATGTCGTGCTCCATATATGCTATGTGAACCTGTACAACTTGTCTTTGTATAAACAAAACAAGAAAAATGCATACCAGTAGACGTTTTTGTGCTGCAAACAAAGAACCTGACCCAAAAAGGATGCCAAGGCCACTCTCTCGGTGTGGTTGTCCTGCTCTTTTGTAGGTTGAGCTCCAAACAAGTTGTCGAGGCCACGAATCCAATACGATCGACTGCTCTGCCGCTTGCCTCGCATTGCACTATTCTGTTGTTGCTGGAAGTTCCCTGCTGCTTGCCTTGCCTTGCTGTACTAGTGTTTTTAGTTTCAGTTGGGCAAAAACAACAGAGAAGTGACGACAGCGAATAGGGTTACACAACGACAAGCCAAATTGAGATTTTAATTGATGTGAATCAAGTGTACAATTCAGTGAATAGCTTGACTGAGTTTGAATTCAGATTATATTGAGTGAATAGTGTGACTGGCTGTTAAATTCAGGTTGTATATTTGTGTGAACTGGGATTGTTAGGGAATATTGAGTGTGAATCACTTATGTTTTGTGTACTGTGATCATTGTAGCGTGGTAATCTTGCTCATATAGTTAGTTTACAAATATGATATTTTGAAATAAAAAGATCTCACTTCCTTATTTAAACTACGGAGACCAGCCCCAAATGATCATTTTACTGGGTTATGGTGATACACTTTCGGTTTAGTGAAATCCCGTGCATAATTTCAGTGAGAGTCTGAAGAAGCGGGCAACTGGAATAATGTGCCACTCTGTATTGTTGATTTCTGCTCAAGTGTTCAGTTCCGGGCCGTAGTTCAGTTTAGTTTAGTTGATCTGTTTCGCCACCTGCACCATCTTGCAGACATGCTCACAAATTAATCTATTTTGCCATCTTCTCTCAAGGTCAGTTCAGTTCTAGGCAATAGTTTCCATTTAGTTCTCTTCAACTTGAAAAAAGGAAAAGCAGACAAACTGCACGCGAGGTTTCCCTGGACAGCTGGTTGCATGATTGCGTCCACTCTGAAAAGACAAAAACAAATGGCGAGCTTAATTAATTACCGGTTGTTGGAGCGCCTAGTAACCACCACTTCTGGTTACGAGATAGGCAGGGTACTGCTAAGAAGAAAAGAAATCGGGCACCGGGCAACGTATATATAATAACGGTGCCTTTCTTCTGAAGATACAATTCATCCGCACTGCAGTGCAGCAGCAATGATGGCGAGTGCTGCACTGCTTGTTAGTTTCATCTCAAAGGACATCTTTACGTTGAGACTAGCTAACCACGCACCAACGACGAACTCTGCTTGTCGTCCTATAAAATTAGTCGATCGCTAGCTAGTGTTAGCCTCGTCAATCAATTAGTTGATGCTGGAAATGCAAGCCTCCCCCTTCCATGTTATTTATGTGTTTTTTCTCATTTTCGAATTTATTTGTTTAAAAAGGACATGAGAAAATCTGAACTGTAGGGCAAATTAGGCGGACAAAATGTCTGAGAAAAAGGTACCCCTCTGACCCTCTCCTCACCGCCAGCCGGAGAAGCGACGGACTGACCGGCGACTCAAACACCATCATGCTGTACAGTACGGTCTTCGGAATCCGATTAGCTAGCATGGGCGAACACGTCGCGATAGCTCCACTCGACTTGACGAACCCCCGACAGGCGACAGATAACGTGACGGGAATTCGTACGAGTGTTGGCACTCTACTGGACTGTAGTGTACTGTACACACGCAGCCGCGGCAGGGCAAGCAACTAACTAACCACCAAATTATCCATGCATCCATCCATCCCTGACAGCGACGTGGCTTAATTGCTCGATCGTTGTCATTAGTACCTTTTTAGAAAAACAGGGAGGTGATCCGCGGTTTCATTAACTCAGAATGAAATCACTATTAGATCACCTCGCAAAAAAAATCACTAGTGAATCGGACAGGTTCAAAAATTAAAAGAAGTTGTTACGCTTGACAACTAAAGTTGTCATCCTCGTTCAAGGCGTCGCAGCCGGTGCGGCACCACCGAGTGCCGCCCCCGCTTTGGTTCCACATGCCCCGGCCAAGAGAAAGAAGACCGCCTCAACTGGCCCCGCCGGCGCGGGGCGAAGCCATCGAGGAAGAAGGCGATCGCATCAAGGGGTCGGGCTCCTCCCCCGCCTTCGGCCGACCTCGGCATCCACATTGACGGCGAAGCCACCGGGCACGCTTACAACAAGTTCGATGAAACGGCTGGGAGGAAAAAAATTCTTTTGCTTGCTTTGCTCTGGTCATCTATGTTTCGGCCTTTCAGAATACTTGTTTGAGCTTTGGCCATTGATTTTTGTAGCCAAATGTGCCCTACACATATACTTCCTCCGTCCTTTAAAAAGTGCACTTTCAACTTTGTTGGAAAGTCAAACTTTTTTATGTTTGACTATATTTATACAATAATACACCAACATTTATGCCATCAAATTAGTAGCATTAGATTCATGATAAACTATATTTTCATCATATATCTATTTAGTTTCTCAAACATTGATATATTTTCCCACAAACTTAGTCAAATTTTGAGATAGTTTGACCCTCCATAAAAGCTGGAAGTACTCTTCGAAGGACGGAGGGAGTATGGAGATGTTAGCCGACAGCACGGTGAATTTGAGTGCCCCCTTGGCGATTTCGATGCATCATACGTTGAGGTCGGCGCGGAGGTGAATGCCGAGAATGAAGATAATGATGAAGGGCAAGAGACCGAGGAGGCGTATGCCCTAGAGGCAATAATAAAATGGTTATTATTGTATTTCCTTGTTCATGATAATTGTCTATTGTTCATGCTATAATTATATTAACTGGAAACCGTAATACATGTGTGAATACATAGACCACAACATGTCCCTAGTGAGCCTCTAGTTGACTAGCTTGTTAATCAATAGATGGTTACGGTTTCCTGACCATGGACATTGGATGTCGTTGATAACGGGATCACATCATTAGGAGAATGATCTGATGGACAAAACCCAATCCCGAGCATAGCACAAGATCGTGTAGTTCGTCTGCTAAAGCTTTTCTAATGTCAAGTATCATTTCCTTAGACCATGAGATTGTGCAACTCCCGGATACCGTAGGAATGCTTTGGGTGTGCCAAACGTCACAACGTAACTGGGTGGCTATAAAGGTACACTACAGGTATATCTGAAAGTGTCTGTTGGGTTGGCATGAATAGAGACCGGGAATTGTCGCTCCGTATGACGGAGAGGTATCTCTGGGCCCATTCGGTAATGCATCATCATAATGAGCTCAATGTGACTAAGTAGTTAGTCGCGGGATCATGCATTACGAAACGAGTAAAGTGATTTGCCGGCAACGAGATTGAACGAGGTATTGGGATACCGACGATCGAATCTCGGGCAAGTAACGTACCGATTGACAAAGGGAATTGTTTACAGGATTGATTGAATCCCCGACATCGTGGTTCATCCGATGAGATCATCGTGGAACATGTGGGAGCCAACATGGGTATCCAGATCCCGCTGTTGGTTATTGGCCAGAGAGTTGTCTCGGTCATGTCTGCATGATTCCCGAACCCGTAGGGTCTATACACTTAAGGTTCGGTGACGCTAGAGTTGTTATGGGAATTAGTGTGCAGTTACCGAATGTTGTTCGGAGTTCCGAATGAGATCCCGGACGTCACGAGGAGTTCCGAAATGGTCAGGAGGTAAAGATTTATATATGGGAAGTCCTATGTTGGCCACCGGAAAATGTTCGGATTTTTCGGTATTGTACCCGTAAGGTTCTAGAAGGTTCCGGAGTGGGGCCCACCTGCATGGGGGGACCCACATGAACGTGGGTAGTGGGGGCAAGGCCCCACACCCCTGGTCAAGGTGCACCAAGATCCCCCCTTAGAAGGAATAAGATCATATCCCGAAGGGATAAGATCAAGATCCCTAAAAAGGCGGATAACAATCGGTGGGGAAGGGAAATGATGGGATTTCTTTCCCCCACCTTTGCCAACGCCCCAATGGACTTGGAGGGCAAGTAACCAGCCCACTCCACCCCAATATATAGTGGGGAGGCGCATGGGAACCGCACCCCTTCCCCTGGCGCAGCCCTCTCCCTCCCCAACACCTCCGTAGTAGTAGTAGTGCTTGGCGAAGCCCTGCCGGAGAACTGCAAGCTCCACCATCACGCCGTCGTGCTGCCGGAGCTCTCCCTCAACTTCTCCTCTCCCCTTGCTGGATCAAGAAGGAGGAGACATCCCCGGGCTGTACGTGTGTTGAACGCGGAGGCGCCGTTGTTCGGCGCTTAGATCGGAATCAACCGTGATCTGAATCACTGCGAGTACGACTTCTTCATCCGCGTTCTTGTAACGCTTCCGCATCACGATCTTCAAGGGTATGAAGATGCACTCCCCTCTCTCTCGTTGCTAGTCTCTCCATAGATTGATCTTGGTGATGCGTAGAAATTTTTAATTTCTGCAACGATCCCCAACAGTGGTATCAGAGCTAGGTCTATGCGTAGATTCTATGCACGAGTAGAACACAAAGTAGTTGTGGGCGATGATTTGTTCAATATTCTTACCGTTACTACCCTTATCTTGATTCGGCGGCATCGTGGGATGAAGCGGCCCGGACCGACCTTACACGTACGCTTACGTGAGACAGGTTCCACCGACTGACATGCACTTGTTGCATAAGGTGGCTAGCGGGTGCCAGTCTCTCCCACTTTAGTCGGATCGGATTCGATGAAAAGGGTCCTTATGAAGGGTAAATAGCAATTGGCACATCACCGTTGTGGCTTTTGCGTAGGTAAGAAACGTTCTTGCTAGAAACCCATAGCAGCCACGTAAAACATGCAACAACAATTAGAGGACGTGTAACTTGTTTTGCAGGGTATGCTATGTGATGTGATATGGCCAGAAGGATGTTATGAATTATATATATATATATGTGATTTATGAGATTGATCGATCATGTTCTTGTAATAGGAATCACGACTTGCATGTCGATGAGTATGACAACCGGCAGGAGCCATAGGAGTTGTCTTAATTTATTGTATGACATGCGTGTCATTGAAAACACCATGTAATTACTTTACTTTATTGCTAACCGTTAGCCATAGTAGTAGAAGTAATAGTTGGCGAGACAACTTCATAAAGACACGATGATGGAGATCATGGTGTCATGCCGGTGACGAAGGTGATCATGTCGCGCCTCAAAGATGAAGATCAAAGGCGTGAGATGATATTGGCCATATCATGTCACTATGATTTGCATGTGATGTTTGTCATGTTTACATCTTATTTGCTTAGAACGACGGTAGCATAAATAAGATGATCCCTCATAAAATTTCAAGAAAGTGTTCCCCCTAACTGTGCACCGTTGCGAAAGTTCGTTGTTTCGAAGCACCACATGATGATCGGGTGTGATAGATTCTAACGTTCGCATACAACGGGTGTAAGCCAGATTTACACATGCAAAACACTGAGGTTGACTTGACGAGCCTAGCATGTACAGACATGGCCTCGGAACACAAGAGACCGAAAGGTCGAACATGAGTCGTATAGTGGATACGATCAACATGAAGATGTTCACCGATGATGACTAGTCCGTCTCACGTGATGATCGGACACGGCCTTTGACTCGGATCATGTATCACTTAGATGACTGGAGGGGTGTCTATCTGAGTGGGAGTTCATTAAATAATTTGATTAGATGAACTTAATTATCATGAACATAGTCAATAGGTCTTTGCAAATTATGTCGTAGCTCAAGCTTTGGTTCTACTGTTTTAGATATGTTCCTAGAGAAAATTTAGTTGAGAGTTGACAGTAGCAATTATGCGGACTGGGTCCGTAAACTAAGTGTTGTCCTCATTGCTGCGCAGAAAGATTATGTCCTTAATGCACCGCTCAATGTGTTGAACCTCGAGCGTCGGTTGTGGATGTTGCGAACATCTGAGATACATGTTTTGATGACTACATGATAGTTCAGTGCGTAATGCTAAATGGTTTAGAATTGAGGCACCAAAGAAGTTTTTGAAACATCGCAAAACATATGAGATGTTCCAAGGACTAAAATTGGGATTTCAGGCTAGTGCCCACGTCAAGAGGTATGAGACCTCTGACAAGTTTCTTAAGCCTGCAAACTAACGAGAAAAGCTCAATCGTTGAGCATGTGCTCAGATTGTATGAGTACTACAATCGCTTGAATCGAGTGGGAGTTAATCTTCCAGATGAGATAGTGATGGTTCTCCAAAGTCACTACCACCAAGCTACTAGAGCTCCGTGATGAACTATAACATATCAGGGATAGATATGATGATCCTTGAGCTATTCGCGACACCGCAAAAGTAGAAATCAAATAGGAGCATCAATTGTTGATGGTTAGTAAAACCACTAGTTTCAAGAAGGGCAAGGGCAAGAAAGGGATACTTCATGAAACGGCAAATCAGTTGCTGCTCTAGTGAAGAAACCCAAGGTTGAACCCAAACCCGAGACTAAGTGCTTCTGAAATAAGGGAAAGAGTCACTGAAGCAGAACTACCCTAGATACTTGGTAGATGAGAAGGCTGGCAAGGCCGACAGAAGTATATTGGATATACATTATAATGTGTACTTTACTAGTACTCGTACTAGCACTAGGGTATTAAAATACCGGTTCGGTTGCTAAGTGTTAGTAACTCGAAATAAAAAGCTACAGAATAAACGGAGACTAGCTAAAGGTGAGATGACGATATATGTTGGAAGTGTTTCCAAGGTTGATGTGATCAAGCATCGCATGTTCCCTCTACCATCGAGATTGGTGTTAAACCTAAATAATTGTTATTTGGTGTTTGCGTTGAGCATAGACATGATTGGATTATGTTTATCGCAATACGGTTATTCATTTAAGGAGAATAATGGTTACTCGGTTTATTTGAATAATACCTTCAATGGTCTTGCACCTAAAATGAATGGTTTATTGAATCTCGATCGTAGTGATACACATGTTCATGCCAAAAGATATAAGATAGTAATGATAGTACCACATACTTGTGGCACTGCCATTTTAGTCATATTGGTATAAAACGCATGAAGAAGCTCCATGTTGATGGATCTTTGGACTCACTCGTTTTTTGAAAAGTTTGAGACATGCGAACCATGTCTATTGGTTTATACACATGAAGAAACTCCATGCAGATGGATCGTTTGGACTCACTTGATTTTGAATCACTTGAGACATGCAAATCATACCACATGGGCAAGATGACTGAAAGACCTCGTTTTCAGTGAGATGAAACAAGAGAGCAACTTGTTGGAAGTAATACATTTGATGTGTGCAATCCAATGAGTGCCGAGGCACGCAGTGAATATCGTTATGCTCTTACTTCACAGATGATTTGAGTAGATTCTAAGTATATTTACTTGATGAAACACAAGTCTGAATTATTGAAAGGTTCAAGTAATTTCAGAGTGAAGTAGAAGATCGTCGTGACAAGAGGATAAAATGTCTATGATATGATCATAGAGATGAATATCTGAGTTACGTGTTTGGTACACAATTAAGACATTGTAGAAATTGTTTCACAAGTAATGCCGCCGGGAACACCATAGTGTGATGGTGTGTCCGAACATCATAGCTGCACCCTATTGGATGTGGTGCATACCATGATGTCTCCTATCGAATTACCACTATCGTTTATGGGTTAGGCATTAGAGACAACCGCATTCACTTTAAATAGGGCACCACGTAATTCCGTTGAGATGACACCGTATGAACTATGGTTTAGAGAAACCTAAGCTGTCATTTCTTAAAAGTTTGGGGCTGTGACGCTTATGTGAAAAAGGTTTAGCCTGATAAGCTCGAACCCAAAGCGGATAAATGCATCTTCATAGGACACCCAAAACAGTTGGGTATACCTCCTATTTCGGATCTGGAAGCAAAAGTGATTGTTTCTAGAAACGGGTCCTTTCTCGAGGAAAAGTTTCTCTCGAAAGAATTGGGTGGGAGGATGGTGGAGACTTGATGAGGTTATTGAACCGTCACTTCAACCAGTGTGTAGCAGGGCACATGAAGTTGTTCCTGTAGCGCCTACACCAATTGAAGTGGAAGCTGATGATAGTGATCATGAAACTTCGGATCAAGTCACTACCAAACCTCGTAGGTCGACAAGGATGCGTACTATTTCAGAGTGGTATGTAATCCTGTCTTGGAGGTCATGTTGCTAGACCACAATGAACCTACGAGCTATGGAGAAGCGATGGTGGGCCCGGATTCCGACAAATGGCTCGAGGCCATAAAATCCGAGAGGATCCATGTGTGAAAACAAAGTATAGACTTTGGAAGAACTACTTGATGGTCGTAAGGCTATTAGGTACAGATGGATTTTAAAAGGAAGACGGACAATGATGGTAAGTACCACCATTAAGAAAGCTCGACTTGTCGTTAAGATGTTTTCCGACAAGTTCAAGGAGTTGACTACGGTGAGACTTTCTCACTCGTAGCGATGCTAAGAGTCTGTTGGAATTGTATTAGCAGTTACTGCATTATTTATGAAATCTTGCAAATAGGATGTCAAAACATTGTTTCCTCGACAATTTTCTTGAGGAAAGATTGTATGTGATACAACCAGAAGGTTTTTGTCAATCCTAAAAGATGCTAACAAGTATGCAAAGCTCCAGCAATCCTTCTAAGGACTGGAGTAAGCATCTCGGAGTTGGAATATACGCTTTGATGAAATGATCAAAGATTTTGGGTTTATACAAAGTTTATGAGAAACTTGTATTTCCAAAGAAGTGAGTGGGAGCACTATAGAATTTCTGATGAGTATATGTTGTTGACATATTCTTGATCAGAAATGATGTAGAATTTCTAGAAAGCATGTAGGGTTATTTGAAAAGTGTTTTTCAATGGAAAACCTGGATTAAGCTACTTGAACATTGAGCATCAAGATCTATAAGGATAGATAAAAAACGCTTAATAGTACTTTCAAATGAATACATACCGTGACAAGATTTTGAAGGAGTTCAAATAGATCAGCAAAGAAGGAGTTCTTGGCTGTGTTATAAGGTGTGAGCATTGGGTAAGACTCAACATCTGACCACGGCGGAAGAGAGAGAAAGGACGAAGGTCGTCCCCTATGCTTTAGACGTAGGCTCTACAGTATGCTATGCTGTGTACCGCACCTGAAGTGTGCCTTGCCATGAGTCAATCAAGGGGTACAAGAGTGATCCAGGAATGGATCACATGACAGCGGTCAAACTTATCCTTAGTAACTAGTGGACTAAGGAATTTTCTCGATTATGGAGGTGGTAAAAGAGTTCGTCGTAAAGGGTTACATCGATGCAAACTTTGACACTAATCCGGATGACTTTGAGTAGTAAACCGGATTCGTATAATAGAGCAGTTATTTGGAATAGCTCCAAGTAGTGCATGGTAGCTGCATCTACAAGATGACATAGAGATTTGTAAAGCACACACGGATCTGAAAGGTTCAGACCCGTTGACTAATAACCTCTCTCACAAGCGAGATATGATCAAACCATATCGGTGTTGGATTCATTACAATCACATAGTGATGTGAACTAGATTATTGACTCTAGTGCAAGTGGGAGACTGTTGGAAATATGCCCTAGAGGCAATAATAAAATGGTTATTATTGTATTTCCTTGTTCATGATAATTGTGTATTGTTCATGCTATAATTGTATTAACTGGAAACCGTAATACATGTGTGAATACATAGACCACAACATGTCCCTAGTGAGCCTCTAGTTGACTAGCTCGTTGATCAATAGATGGTTACGGTTTCCTGACCATGGACATTGGATGTCGTTGATAACGGGATCACATCATTAGGAGAATGATGTGATGGACAAGACCCAATCCTGAGCATAGCACAAGATCGTGTAGTTCGTCTGCTAAAGCTTTTCTAATGTCAAGTATCATTTCCTTAGACCATGAGATTGTGCAACTCCCGGATACCGTAGGAATGCTTTGGGTGTGCCAAACGTCACAACGTAACTAGGTGGCTATAAAGGTACACTACAGGTATATCTGAAAGTGTCTGTTGGGTTGGCACGAATCGAGACTGGGATTTTTCGCTCCGTATGATGGAGAGGTATCTCTGGGCCCACTCGGTAATGCATCATCATAATGAGCTCAATGTGACTAAGTAGTTAGTCGCGGGATCATGCATTACGAAACGAGTAAAGTGACTTGCCGGTAACGAGATTGAACGAGGTATTGGGATACCGACGATCGAATCTCGGGCAAGTAACGTACCGATTGACAAAGGGAATTGTTTACAGGATTGATTGAATCCCCGACATCATGGTTCATCCGATGAGATCATCGTGGAACATGTGGGAGCCAACATGGGTATCCAGATCCCGCTGTTGGTTATTGGCCAGAGAGTTGTCTCGGTCATGTCTGCATGATTCCCGAACCCGTAGGGTCTACACACTTAAGGTTCGGTGACGCTAGAGTTGTTATGGGAATTAGTGTGCAGTTACCGAATGTTGTTCGGAGTCCCGGATGAGATCCCAGATGTCACGAGGAGTTCCGGAAAGGTCCGGAGGTAAAGATTTATATATGGGAAGTCCTATTTTGGCCACCGGAAAATGTTCGGGATTTTCGGTATTGTACCGGGAAGGTTCTAGAAGGTTCTGAAGTTGAGCCCACCTGCATGGGGGGACCCACATGAACGTGGGTAGTGGGGGCAAGGACCCACACCCCTGGTCAAGGTGCACCAAGATCCCCCCTTAGAAGGAATAAGATCATATCCCGAAGGGATAAGATCAAGATCCCTAAAAAAGGGGGATAACAATCGGTGGGGAAGGGAAATGATGGGATTTCTTTCCCCCACCTTTGCCAACGCCCCAATGGACTTGGAGGGCAAGTAACCAGCCCCCTCCACCCCTATATATAGTGGGGAGGCGCATGGGAACCACACCCCTTCCCCTGGCGCAGCCCTCTCCCTCCCCAACACCTCCTCCTCCATAGTAGTGCTTGGCGAAGCCCTGCCGGAGAACCGCAAGCTCCACCACCATGCCGTCGTGCTGCCGGAGCTCTCCCTCAACTTCTCCTCTCCCCTTGCTGGATCAAGAAGGAGGAGACGTCCCCAGGCTGTACGTGTGTTGAACGCGGAGGCGCCGTTGTTCGGCGCTTAGATCGGAATCAACCGCGATCTGAATCGCTGCGAGTACGACTCCTTCATCCGCGTTCTTGTAACGCTTCCGCATCGCGATCTCAGCCTCATCCAACCTGGGCCTGAGGGCAGCGGCCCTGCCCGCATCCTCCGTACCCGCGAGCTTCAGCTTCAGGTTGTACCTACCCTCCAGGTCCGCGTGAACCTCGGCCACCCGGCGATTCACCTCCTCCTCAACTCCGGCCTCGCGAGCCCCGACGGCATCTTCCGCTTGAGCAACTTGATGTTTCCTCGTCTCCAGTCACTCGAGCTCGAGGCTGCGCTCCACGACTTCCAGGGCCAGCGTCTCACCGCGCTTCCGGACCTCCTCATCCTCCGCGGGTGTCCCCCTCAGCAATGCAAGAGCGGCCCTGCGCGCCTCCACCTGCTGCTCAAGGGATGCGCTCCAGGCCTGGAGCTCCCACGCACGTTCCTCCGCAGCCTCGCGACGGCGGTCAGCCTCGCGAGCCTCTTCCAAGGCCCGCGAGAGGGCTTCATGTGCGATCCTGAGGGACGCCTCGGCCTTCACGTTCTCAAGGTCGCGCTGATAGCGACCGAGGTTGATAGCCACCCTCAGCTTGCGCTGCTCCTCCACCAACCGGAGATCTTCGGCCTCAAGGCACGAGTCAACACCCGCGAGCTCTTCACCAAGTCGGCTCATCGCGCCCATCACCTCTTGGAAGAGCTCATGACGAACCACGCTCCGCCCGCGCTCGAGCTCGAACGCTCGGCCCTCCTCGTCCTCCGCCTCGGGGGCTGCGGGCGGGGTGCCAGGCGGCGCGCCACCCCCGGCAGGGGGCTGGGGGCTGACGCCGCACCTGACGCCAGCACGTCCTCGCGAGGAGCCCAAGCCGGCTGAGGCTCGCTGCTTGAAGAGGAACCAAAGATCGAAGCCAGCCAGCCGCTACCCATGAGCGAAGGAGGAGCCTTGGGTACGCCCGCCAAGCTCCACGCCAGACCGTGGGAGAGGGATGGCCAAGCTGCGGGCTCAGCGTGCCGCGAAGGCAGAGGTTCTCCCCCGACAGACCCAACTCCAAGGGTGGTAGGAAGACCAGGAACACTCAAGGCGGATGGGGGAGTTGATGAAGGAGGAGGCCGCTTCTCGGGAGACGCAATAGCTTCAACGGAAGGAGCCCTGAAGAGCTGACGTCAGGATAAGGAGGCAACACGCAGGAAGCCGTGACAACAAGGTACTTACGCGTCAATGGCGATGTACTTTCGCCGCTTCAACGGCCCGAAGATGTTGCTGCCGCTAGGGGATCCTTTCCTCTTGCGGAGCTCCTCGAAGTCCACACAAAGATGACCGAAACGCTGGACGTGACGGCCGGTGCGCAGCGGAGCCAAAGAAGAGCCCGGAAGGATATCTTCAGGGGTTCCCGGTTGCGGCAGACAGCTGGGCACCGTTTCACCACAACCTCCCGAGGCTCCTGGAGCCTTGGCCTCGGGAGCCGCATGCTGCACCTCCTCAATAACCGGCGCCTCGGGAGGGGGGTCGCAGGCCCCCGAAGACGACGCCCCAGGATCACCATTCGGCGTGTGTTCCTTAGGACTCGAGTCACCGGCCCCCGTCGGAGCTCGCTCTCTCGCACCTTCACCTGGGGCGAGCTCGGCACCGGCGGCGAAGAAGGGAACCACGACGACGGGGTTCTCGCGGGGCCCCACCAGTCTGATCGGCCGCAGCCCCCATTCGTCGAAGGAAGGCATGCTCGCTGCAAACTCATCCTTGTTCTTGCAGCGATACATCAGGCAATTCTTCCCAGGCATTTCGGCCGGCAAAGGGACCCCCGTCAAGACCTTGAGCACTGTTTGCCGCGTACCAAGAGGGAGCCCAGACTCCTGGAACCTCATGTGGTCCTGACTGTTGAGCAAGGTCCACATTGGGCAAGAGTGGCGCTGAAGCGGAGCAACCCGGCGTTTGACGAACTCCTTCACCACCATCGGCGCGGTCACGCCGCGGTCCTTCAGCAGCCTCAGCCTGGCCTAGACGAGGGCAAGGCGGGGGCTCGAGAGCTTCTGGTGGCTCCAGCCGGAGTTTGGAACAGCGGGCCCCATCGGGAGATGAAGCAGGGGGCTGAGCACGCCGGCATCGACAAACACCCATCGCGTACGAAACTCGCTCGTGGATGAAGGGAGCTCGAAGTCAATCCCCGCGCCCGCGGTCGCGGCCACGGCCTGGAAGCTCACGCACCCCGAGCATTGCTGAGGGTCGGCCAGGTGCAATGAGAAGAAATGACGGAGGAGGGCCATCGAAGGAGCGATACCCACCATGGCTTCGCACACGAAGGCGAAGACAGCAAGAAGAGACACCGATTGGGGGTCAAGATGCAGCATGTGGATCTGCTAATGCTCTAGCACCGCATTGAGGAAGGCAGAGAAGGGAGGAATCAGGCCAGCCCAGAGCGCATCTATGAAGACTGGGACCTCGGTGGCTGCCCGAGCCATGCGAGTGCGAGACGCAGGCCAAGCCACCGTCTCTCCCCACTCGTTGAAGCTAGAAGCGAGCATCGGACGCACCTTGTCCATGGCCTCGTCGTTGGGCACCCGGGATCGGCCTAACGCCGGCTCGACAGCCGGAGATGCGCCTGACGGAGACATTGGCTTCTTCCCCTTGTCCGCTTGTTTTGGCGCCATGGCAACGAAGCAGGGGGAGGGCAGGTCAGATCGGAGAAGGGAAGCAGAGTCTCAAGGAAGCAGGGGGATTGGGGAAGCGAGGCGTAGTCGATGAAGGAATAACTGTGTAGGCCGCGGGGGCCGCATAGCTAGGCGGATTCAAAGGCAGCGTGGGGAAGCGGAGACGCCCACGTCCAATCAACCGCCACGCGTCAACCGAGGCCGCGTGCTTTTGGGGCCCGCGGTGCTCCGAACTTGACCGTTGGCTTCGCCGCGAAGCCAAGCCCGAGCGCACCTTGGGCCCGGGGGCTACTGTCGGCGTTCTGGGAACGGGGGTCCCCAGACTTGCCTGCCTGCGGCCCACGGCGTGGCTAAGCAAGCAGGCCGTATGGCCCATCTTCATCAACAAGGCATCCAAGACCCTCGCGAGGGTCCAAGCCTCGCGAGGGGGACGACGCAAGACCTCCTCTGGATTAGCCTAGCCAGCAGGCTCACGAGGAGCGGAGATATCAAGGCGGGGCAAAACCTCACGAGGCCCTCGTGACGTGAGCCATGACGAACGACACCAGGCGGGCGCCAGCGCGCGCAACGTCCTTATTTCCTCTTTGGTGCTAAGGAGGCCAGCGCAGGCGAAGAGTACCGAGGCATCAGGCAAAGGTTGCTATATTGGTGCAATGAGACCAAGACCAGGAGGACGGCAAGATGGAGGTCATCGTGGAGCCCAAGACGGCGTCACCACCAGAGCTTTTCGCGGGCGAAGACCACTTTTGTCAGGATAGCTTGTACTAGTTGTCCCCCTTTAAATTTGCCCACCGTTGTTGGCTCCCTTCCCGCTCGATATTTGGGAAGAGGACCAGGGCCTATATAAGTAGAGCTAGCCACCATAGTAGAGGCATCTCATCTTAGCTTGATCCAACCCGATCGAGAGCCTACCCTAGAACACCTCAACCTCAGGAGGCTGTTCTTCCCTTGTACTGTTCATCATCAGCCCTAGTGGCAATCCACCACCACCACACTGGAGTAGGGTATTACACCCCAACGGTGGCCCGAACCAGTATAAACCTCGTGTCTTTCTGTGTTGCGAGTTCGTCGAGTTCGCCCGCGAGATCTTAGCGAGCCAGGGCGTAGATCGGTAGGAGGGAAAGACTTCGCGCGCACCCCAGTGTTGGAACCTTAAGGGTTTGCCAGAACCCCACATCCGACAAGGATCTTGGTGCTCCTTGACCAGGGGTGTGGGGCCTTGCCCCCACTACCCACGTTCATGTGGGTCCCCCATGCAGGTGGGCCCCACTCCAGAACCTTCTAGAACCTTCCCGGTACAATACCGAAAAATCCCGAACATTTTTCGGTGACCAAAATAGGACTTCCCATATATAAATCTTTACCTCCGGACCATTCCGGAACTCCTCGTGACGTCCGGGATCTCATCCGGGACTCCGAACAACATTCACTAACTGCACACTAATTCCCATAACAACTCTAGCGTCACCGAACCTTAAGTGTGTAGACCCTACGGGTTCGGGAATCATGCAGAGATGACCGAGACAGCTCTCTGGCCAATAACCAATAGCGGGATCTGGATACACATGTTGGCTCCCACATGTTCCACGATGATCTCATCAGATGAACCATGATGTCGGGGATTCAATCAATCCTGTATACAATTCCCTTTGTCAATCGGTACGTTACTTGACCGAGATTCGATCGTTGGTATCCCAATACCTCGTTCAATCTTGTTACCGGCAAGTCACTTTTACTCGTTCCGTAACACATCATCCCGTGATCAACCCTTTGGTCACATTGAGCTCATTATGATGATGTCCTACCGAGTGGGCCCAGAGATACCTCGCTGTCACACGGAGTGACAAATCCCAGTCTCGATTCGTGCCAACCCAACAGACACTTTCGGAGATACCCGTAGTGTGCCTTTATAGCCACCCAGTTACGTTGTGACGTTTGGCACACCCAAAGCATTCCTACGGTATCTGGGAGTTGCACAATCTCATGGTCTAAGGAAATGATACTTGACATTAGAAAAGCTTTAGCAAACGAACTACACGATCTTGTGCTATGCTTATGGGTCTTGTCCATCACATCATTCTCCTAATGATGTGATCCTGTTATCAACGACATCCAATGTCCATGGTCAGGAAACCGTAACCATCTATTGATCAACGAGCTAGTCAACTAGAGGCTTACTAGGGACATATTGTGGTCTACGTATTCACACATGTATTACGGTCTCGAGTTAATACAATTATAGCATGAACAATAGACAATTATCATGAACAAGTAAATATAATAATAACCATTTTATTATTGCCTCTAGGGCATATTTCCAACAGTCTCCCACTTGCACTAGAGTCAATAATCTAGTTCACATCACTATGTGATTGTAATGAATCCAACACCCATGGGGTTTGATCATATCTCGCTTGTGAGAGAGGTTATTAGTCAACGAGTCTGAACCTTTCAGATCCGTGTGTGCTTTATAAATCTTTATGTCATCTTGTAGATGCAGCTACCATGCGCTACTTGGAGCTATTCCAAATAACTGCTCTACTATACGAATCTAGTTTACTACTCAGAGTCATCTGGATTAGTGTCAAAGTTTGCATCGACGTAACCCTTTACGACGAACTCTTTTACCACCTCCATAATCGAGAAAATTCCTTAGTCCACTAGTTACTAAGGATAAGTTTGACCGCTGTCATGTGATCCATTCCTGGATCACTCTTGTACCCCTTGATTGACTCATGGCAAGGCACACTTCAGGTGCGGTACACAGCATAGCATACTGTAGAGCCTACGTCTAAAGCATAGGGGACGACCTTCGTCCTTTCTCTCTCTTCTGCCGTGGTCAGATCTTGAGTCTCACTCAATGCTCACACCTTATAACACAGCCAAGAACTCCTTCTTTGCTGATCTTATTTGAAGTCCTTCAAAATCTTGTCACGGTATGTATTCATTTGAAAGTACTATTAAGCGTTTTTTTATCTATCCTTATAGATCTTGACGCTCAATGTTCAAGTAGCTTAATCCAGGTTTTCCATTGGAAAACACTTTTCAAATAACCCTATATGCTTTCCAGAAATTCTACATCATTTCTGATCAACAATATGTCAACAACATATACTCATAAGAAATTCTATAGTGCTCCCACTCACTTCTTTGGAAATACAAGTTTCTCATAAACTTTGTATAAACCCAAAATCTTTGATCATCTCATCAAAGCGTATATTCCAACTCCGAGATGCTTACTCCAGTCCTTAGAAGGATTGCTGGAGCTTTGCATACTTGTTAGCATCTTTTAGGATTGACAAAAACCTTCTGGTTGTATCACATACAACCTTTCCTCAAGAAAATTGTTGAGGAAACAATGTTTTGACATCCTATCTGCAAGATTTCATAAATAATGCAGTAACTGCTAATACAATTCCAACAGACTCTTAGCATCACTACGAGTGAGAAAGTCTCACCGTAGTCAACTCCTTGAACTTGTCGGAAAACATCTTAACGACAAGTCGAGCTTTCTTAATGGTGATACTTACCATCATTGTCGTCTTCCTTTTAAAATCCATCTGTACCCAATAGCCTTACGACCATCAAGTAGTTCTTCCAAAGTCTATACTTTGTTTTCACACATGGATTCTCTCGGAGTTTATGGCCTCGAGCCATTTGTCAGAATCCGGGCCCACCATCGTTTCTTCATAGCTCGTAGGTTCATTGCTGTCTAGCAACATGACCTCCAAGACAAGATTACGTACCACTCTGAAATAGTACGCATCCTTGTCGACCTACGAGGTTTGGTAGTGACTTGATCCGAAGTTTCATTATCACTGTCATCAGCTTCCACTTCAATTGGTGTAGGCGCTACAGGAACAACTTCATGTGCCCTGCTACACACTGGTTGAAGTGACGGTTCAATAACCTCATCAAGTCTCCACCATCCTCCCACCCAATTCTTTTGAGAGAAACTTTTCCTCAAGAAAGGACCCGTTTCTAGAAACAATCACTTTTGCTTCCGGATCCGAAATAGGAGGTATACCCAACTGTTTTGGGTGTCCTATGAAGATGCATTTATCCGCTTTGGGTTCGAGCTTATCAGCTAAACCCTTTTCACATAAGCGTCGCAGCCCCAAACTTTTAAGAAATGACAGCTTAGGTTTCTCTAAAGCATAGTTCATACGGTGTCATCTCAATGGAATTATGTGGTGCCCTATTTAAAGTGAATGCGGTTGTCTCTAATGCCTAACCCATAAACGATAGTGGTAATTCGATAAGAGACATCATGGTTTGCACCACATCCAATAGGGTGCAGCTATGATGTTCGGACACACCATCACACTATGGTGTTCCAGGCGGCATTAGTTGTGAAACAGTTTCCACAATGTCTTAGTTGTGTACCAAACACGTAACTCAGATATTCATCTCTATGATCATATCATAGACATTTTATCCTCTTGTCACGACGATCTTCAACTTCACTTTGAAATTACTTGAACCTTTCAATAATTCAGACTTGTATAAAGATGCAAAAATTATTCTAAATAACAGAAAGCAAATACTAACAAAATAAAATGACGCTCCAAGCAAAACACATATCATGTGGTGAATAAAAATATAGCTTCAAGTAAAGTTACCGATGAACGAAGACGAAAGAGGGGATGCCATCCGGGGCATCCCCAAGCTTAGGCTCTTGGTTGTCCTTGAATATTACCTTGGGGTGCCTTGGGCATCCCCAAGCTTAGGCTCTTTCCACTCCTTATTCCATAGTCCATCGAATCTTTACCCAAAACTTGAAAACTTCACAACACAAAACTCAACAGAAAACTCATAAGCTCCGTTAGTATAAGAAAATAAAACCACCACTTAGGTATTGTTGTGAACTTATTATTTATTTATATTGGTGTTAAACCTACTGTATTCCAACTTCTCTATGGTTTATAAACTCTTTTACTAGCCATAGATTCATCAAAATAAGCAAACAACACAATGAAAACAGAATCTATCAAAAACAGAACAGTCTGTAGTAATCTGTATCAAACGTATACTTCTGGAACTCCAAAAATTCTAAAATAAATTTTTGGACCTGAGGAATTTGTCTAGTAATCATCTGCAAAAAGAATCAACTAAATAGCACTCTCCAGTAAATAGTTTTAGCTAATCTCGTGAGCGCTAAAGTTTCTGTTTTTTACAGCATGATCATAAAGACTTCACCCAAGTCTTCCCAAAGGTTCTACTTGGCACAAACACTAACTAAAACACAAAACCACATCTAAACAGAAGCTAGATGGATTATTTATTCCTAAACAGAACCAAAAAGCAAGAAACTAAAATAAATTTGGGTTGCCTCCCAACAAGCGCTATCGTTTAATGCCCCTAGCTAGGCATGATGATTTCAATGATGCTCACATAAAAGATAAGAATTGAAACATAAAGAGAGCATCATGAAGAATATGACTAGCACATTTAAGTCTAACCCACTTCCTATGCATAGGCATTTTGTGAGAAAACAACTTATGGGAACAAAAATCAACTTGCATAGGAAGGTAAAACAAGCATAACTTCAAGATTTTTAAGAAATAGAGAGGAAACTTGATATTATTGCAATTCCTACAAGCATATATTACTCCCTCATAATGATTTTCAGTATCATCATGAATGAATTCAACAATATAACCAGCACATAAAGCGTTCTTTTCATGATCTACTTTCATAGAAATTTTCCTACTCTCCACGTAAGCAAATTTATTCTCATCAATAGTAGTGGGAGCAAACTCAACAAAATAACTATCATGTGATTGAAAATTAAGATCAAGATGACAAGTTTCATGGTTATCATTATTCTTTATAGCATACGTGTCATCACAATAATCATCATAAATAGCAGGCATGCTCTCATCATAATAAATTTTCTCATCAAAACTTGGGGGACAAAAAATATCATCTTCATCAAACATAGCTTCCCCAAGCTTGTGGCTTTGCATATCATTAGCATCATGGGTATTCAAAGAATTCATACTAACAACATTGAAATCATGCTCATCATTCAAAGATTTAGTGCCAAACATTCTAATGCATTCTTCTTCTAGCACTTGGGCACAATTTTCCTTCCCATCATTTTCACGAAAGATATTAAAAAGATGAAGCATATGAGGTACCCTTAATTCCATTTTTGTTTGTAGTTTTATTTTATAGACTAAACTAGTGATAAAACAAGAAACTAAAAGATTTGATTGCAAGATCTAAAGATATACCTTCAAGCACTCACCTCCCTGGCAACGGCGCCAGAAAAGAGCTTAGTTGACGGGGTGTGAGTGCCGCTTACCTAGCCTCCCCAGCAACGGCGCCAGAAAAGAGCTTGATGTCTACTATGCAACCTTCTTCTTGTAGACATTGTTGGGCCTCCAAGTGCAGAGGTTTGTAGGACAGTAGCAAATTTCCCTCAAGTGGATGACCTAAGGTTTATCAATCCGTGGGAGGCGTAGGATGAAGATGGTCTCTCTCAAACAACCCTGCAACCAAATAACAAAGAGTCTGTTGTGTCCCCAACACACCCAATACAATGGTAAATTGTATAGGTGCACTAGTTCGGCGAAGAGATGATGATACAAGTGCAATATCGATGGTAGATATAGGTTTTTGTAATCTGAAATTGTAAAAACAGCAAGGTAACTAATGATAAAAATGAGCGTAAACGGTATTGCAATGCTAGGAAACAAGGCCTAGGGTTCATACTTTCACTAGTGCAAGTTCTCTCAACAATAATAACATAATTGGATCATATAAATATCCCTCAACATGCAACAAAGAGTCACTCCAAAGCCACTAATAGCGGAGAACAAACGAAGAGATTATTGTAGGGTACGAAACCACCTCAAAGTTATTCTTTCGGATCAATCTATTCAAGAGTTCGTACTAGACACTACTAGGAAAAGGCCTACTAATGGCGCACCTAATTTGGCCATTAATGGCACATTAGTGGTGCGCCATTAGTGCCACGCCATTAGTATATTTTACTAATGGCGCACCACTGGTGCGCCATTAGTATCTGGTATACTAATGGCGCACCACTGGTGCGCCATTAGTATATGCCATGGTGCGCCATTAGTATAGGCCACTGGTGCGCCATTAGTATTTTTGAATTTTGAAGGCGGGAAAATAGTAGTGGCGCACCGTCTAACCCCCACCGTGCGCCATTGCTAGTTTTGAATTTTGAATTTGGATCTGGATCGCGATTTTTTTGCCCATTTGTTGCTCGTTCTTTTGGCTCGTTTTTTTGCACGATATTATTTCAAATTTTGTTCCTGTTTTTGGATCTTGTACGTTCTTTTGCCGTGTTCTTTTGCCGGAGAGGAGTTCGTCGGAGAGGAGGAGGAGGAGGTCGCCGGAGAGGTGCTCGCCTACATCGTCGGAGAGGAGGAGGAGGTCGCCGGAGAGGAGTTCACCGGAGCATCGGAGAGGAGGAAGGAGAAACCATGAGGGAAGCTCACCGAAGAGGAGGGAGGAGGAGCTCACCGGAGAGGAGGGAGGAGGAGCTCACCGGAGAGGAGGGAGAAGGACATGAAGTGGAGGAGAGGTGGAGTGGAGGAGAAGAATGAAGAGGTAAGGAGGAGAGGACACGCCCAGCCATATATACGGCATAGTAATGGCGCACCGTGGGCAGGTGCGCCATTATTATTATTTTTATTTTTTTATTTATTTTGAATTTTGAAGGCGGGAAGATACTAATGGCGCACCATGGGCAGGTGCGCCATTAGTAACTTTTTTTATTTTTTTTAATTTATTTTGAATTTTGAAGGCGGGAAGATAGTAATGGCGCACCATGGGCAGGTGCGCCATTAGTAAGTTTGATTTTTTTGAATTTTTTGCCTCTCCAGATCTTAAAAGCCCTGTATCTTTTTTTCTGTTAGGTCCCCCTGTTAAATTCGGATGTAACTTTTCGAGTAGATGATTTTTCATATAAAAAACTTTTTTATCCGAGTTCGCATGCAAAAGTTATGCCCATTTTAAGAAATTCCAGAGAGATTTTGCAAATAAAGTCGAAATTCATATTTGTTAATTTTCCCAACAACTAGACCACATATCACATGGGAAACTTGTTTTATTTTATTTTTTTGACATTTCCATCATTTTCTTTTATTTTTTTTAAAACTGAAAAGGCGGTCCAGAGGGGTGCATTCGGTGGAATGGGCCAAGTTACTAATGGCGCACCGTGGGGGTGGTGCGCCATTAGTAGTTCAACTAGTAATGGCGCACCGTGGGTGTGGTGCGCCATTAGTAGTTGAACTAGTAATGGCGCACCGTCCCACGGTGCGCCATTAGTAGTTTAAAAAATAAAAATAAAAAAAATTGAAAAAAAAATTTGAAACATAATTACTAATGGCGCATCGTGGGATGGTGCGCCATTACTAGTTGAACTACTAATGGCGCACCATCCCACGGTGCGCCATTAGTAGTTTTGAAAAAATTAAAAAAAATTACTAATGGCGCACCGTGGATGTGGTGCGCCATTAGTATTTTCACACTAATGGCGCACCAACACATGGTGCGCCATTAGTATATAGTAATGGCGCACCACATGTCTGGTGCGCCATTAGTGGCCATATCATCTATAGCCCTTTTCCTAGTAGTGAGAATAACACCTTAAGACACATATCAACCAAAACCCTAATGTCACCTAGGTACTCCAATGTCACCTCAAGTATCCGTGGGTATGATTATACGATATGCATCACACAATCTCAGATTCATCTATTTAAACCAACACGGAGTACTTCAAAGAGTGCCCCAAAGTTTCTACCGGAGAGTCAAGACGAAAACATGTGCCAACCCCTATGCATAGGTTCATGGGCGGAACCCGCAAGTTGATCACCAAAACATACATCAAGTGGATCACGTGATATCCCATTGTCACCACAGATAAGCACGGCAAGACATACATTAAGTGTTCTCAAATCCTTAAAGACTCAATCCAATAAGATAACTTCAAAGGGAAAACTCAATCCATTACAAGAGAGTAGAGGGGGAGAAACATCATAAGATCCAACTATAATAGCAAAGCTCGCGATACGTCAAGATCGTATCACCTCAAGAACACGAGAGAGAGAGAGAGAGAGAGATCAAACACATAGCTACTGGTACATACCCTCAGCCCCGAGGGTGAACTACTCCTTCCTCGTCATGGAGAGCGTCGGGATGATGAAGATGGCCACCGGTGAGGGTTCCCCCCTCCGGCAGGGTGCCGGAACAGGGTCCCGATTGGTTTTTGGTGGCTACAGATGCTTGCGGCGGCGGAACTCCCGATCTATTCTGTTCCCCGATGGTTTTAGGGTATATTGGTATATATAGGAGGAAGAAATACGTCAGGGGAGCCACGAGGGTGGAGGGCGCGCCCAGGGGGGAGGGCGCGCCCCCCGCCTCGTGCCTTCCTCGTTGATCCCCTGACGTGCACTCCAAGTCTCTCGGATTGCTTTCTTTCCAAAAATAACATTCCCGAAGGTTTCATTCCGTTTGGACTCCGTTTGATATTCCTTTTCTTTGAAACACTGAAACAAGGGAAAAAATAGAAACTGGCACTGGGCTCTGGGTCAATAGGTTAGTCCCAAAAGTAATATAAAAGTGCATAATAAAGCCCATAAACATCCAAAACAGAATATATAATAGCATGGAACAATCAAAAATTATAGATACGTTGGAGACGTATCACACACTAATTCCCATAACAACTCTAGTGTCACCGAACCTTAAGTGTGTAGACCCTACGGGTTCGGAAATCATGCAGACATGACCGAGACAGCTCTCTGGCCAATAACCAACAGCGGGATCTGGATACCCATGTTGGCTCCCACATGTTCCACGATGATCTCATCGGATGAACCACGATGTCGGGGATTCAATCAATCCTGTAAACAATTCCCTTTGTCAATCGGTACGTTACTTGCCCGAGATTCGATCGTCGGTATCCCAATACCTCGTTCAATCTCATTACCGGCAAGTCAGTTTTACTCGTTCCGTAACACATCATCCCGTGATCAACTCTTTGGTCACATTGAGCTCATTATGATGATGTCCTACCGAGTGGGCCCAAAGATACCTCTCCGTCACACGGAGTGACAAATCCCAGTCTCGATTCGTGCCAACCCAACAAACACTTTCGGAGATACCCGTAGTGTGCCTTTATAGCCACCCAGTTACGTTGTGACGTTTGGCACACCCAAAGCATTCCTACGGTATCCGGGAGTTGCACAATCTCATGGTCTAAAGAAATGATACTTGACATTAGAAAAGCTTTAGCAGACGAACTACACGATCTTGTGCTATGCTTAGGATTGGGTCTTGTCCATCGCATCATTCTCCTAATGATGTGATCCCGTTATCAACGACATCCAATGTCCATGGTTAGGAAACCGTAACCATCTATTGATCAACGAGCTAGTCAACTAGAGGCTTACTAGGGACGTATTGTGGTCTACGAATTCACACATGTATTACGATCTCCGATTAATACAATTATAGCATGAACAATAGACAATTATCATGAATAAGGAAATATAATAATAACCATTTTATTATTGCTTCTAGGGCATATTTCCAATAGCTAGGGTGGGAAGGAACGACAACTACACGGAGATGGAGGATGTGTGCTTAGTTAAAGCATGGGAAAGCATCTCTCTTGACTCCATTGTCGGCAAGGATCAAACATATGGCAACTATTGGCAAAGGATCGAGGATAAATTTTATCAAATGATGCCATTCCCATCCGGCCGGAGCTTGAATAGCCTCCAAGGCCGTTGGGACACCATCAACAAAGCATGCGGCCATTGGGCTGGATGCTTGGAGCAAGTGCGGAATGCACCACCAAGTGGCATCACTATTGATAATTATGTGAGCATTTCTTCATCTTCATATCACTAGCCTTGTTCATATATAGGAAGATTATGAGCTCATACTTGTCTCAATGTTTGTGTGTAGGATGGCATCGCCAATGAGTACTACAAGCAAACCCCGGCCTCCAATGGACAATCATTCAATCTTCAACATTGTTGGAAATGGCTCTAGGATAGTGAGAAGTGGATGGTGAGGGACAAGGAATCCACTCCAAAGAGAGACATCAAGGTGGAGGTTGAGGATGATGATGATAGTGATGATGCACCAAGAGGAGGAAGAAACAAGGGCAAACCGGATGGAAACAAGAAGAAGAAAGCAAGAGTCAAGAGGACGTCCGCGGTAATCACTTTGAGGGATCAAATTGGTGAGATGACGAAGATGAAGGAGGCTATGCTAGCCAAGCAATGGGACGCAAAACTGGCCATGGCCGAGAAGAAAGACAAGCACCAAGAGGAGAAGTGGGAAAAGAGGTATGCATTCGAGGAGCGCAAGCTCATCCTAGAGGAGTAAAACAGGAAGGACGAGAGGACTGTCGAGGAGGTCCGGTTCATAATGATGAACCCGGAGGGCATGAATGCAATGGCAAGAGAATTTTGGGAGATTAAAATAATGAAGATCATGCTTCGGAGGAAGATGGAGCTTCAAAATCTTATGGACGGTGGTGGTGTTGGGTTTGGTGGGGGCTTTTCTTTCGGTAATCGTGGTGGCGGCTTCGGCATGGGTGGTGGTGGTGATGGTGGCTTCGGCAGGGTGGTGGTGCTTCGGCAAGCCATGTGAATGGTGGTGATGGTGGTCGTGCTCAATCTCCGGTCCAAGTTCGTGAAGATGGTGGTGCTCACTCTCCGGTTCAAGTGCGTGAAGATGGTGGTGCGAGCTCTCCGGTTGGCGTTCGTGAAGATGGTGGTGCGAGCTCTCTGATCAATGTGGATGATGGCAATGGAGGTGCTAGGGGCGATTTTGGTGGTGACGTTTGATAACCCACAAATATAGGGGATCACAACAGTTTTCGAGGGTAGAGTATTCAACCCAAATTTATTGATTCGACACAAGGGGAGCCAAAGAATATTCTCAAGTATTAGCAGTTGAGTTGTCAATTCAACCACACCTAGATAACTTAGTATCTGCAGCAAAGTATTTAGTAGCAAGCAATATGATAGTAGTGGTAACGGTAACAAAGGTAACATAAGCAAAAGTAGTATCTTTGGTGTTTTGTAGTGATTGTAACAGTAGCAACAGAAAAGTAAATAAGCGAAGAACAATATATGAAAAGCTCGTAGGCATTGGGATCGGTGATGGAGAATTATGCTGGATGCGGTTCATCATGTAACAATCATAACATAGGGTGACACAGAACTAGCTCCAATTCATCAATGTAATGTAGGCATGTATTCCGAATATAGTCATACGTGCTTATGGAAAAGAACTAGCATGACATCTTTTGTCCTACCCTCCCGTGGCAGTGGGGTCCTAATGGAAACTAAGGGATATTAAGGCCTCCTTTTAATAGAGTACCGGAACAAAGCATTAGCACATAGTGAATACATGAACTCCTCAAACTGTGGTCATCACTGGGAGTGGTCCCGATTATTGTCACTTCGGGGTTGCCGGATCATAACACATAGTAGGTGACTATAGACTTGCAAGATAGGATCAAGAACTCACATATATTCATGAAAACATAATAGGTTCAGATCTGAAATCATGGCACTCGGGCCCTAGTGACAAGCATTAAGCATAGCAAAGTCATAGCAACATCAATCTCAGAACATAGTGGATACTAGGGATCAAACCCTAACAAAACTAACTCGATTACATGATAGATCTCATCCAACCCATCACCGTCCAGCAAGCCTACGATGGAATTACTCACGCACGGCGGTGAGCATCATGAAATTGGTGATGGAGGATGGTTGATGATGACGACGACGACGAATCCCCCTCTCCGGAGCCCTGAACGGACTCCAGATCAGCCCTCCCGAGAGGTTTTAGGGCTTGGTGGCGGCTCCGTATCATAAAACGCGATGATTTCTTCTCTCTGATTTTTTTCTCCCTGAAAGCAAATATATAGAGTTGGAGTTGAGGTCGGAGGAGCTCCAGGGGGGGCCACGAGGTAGGGGGCCGCGCCCTAGGGGGGAGGGCGCGCCCCCCACCCTCGTGGACAGGGTGTGGGCCCCCTGGTCTTCATCTTTTGCAAGGATTTTTTATTATTTCCAAATAGACGTTCCGTGGAGTTTCAGGTCATTCCGAGAACTTTTGTTTCTGCACATAAATAACACCATGGAAAGTCTGCTGAAAACAGCGTCAGTCCGGGTTAGTTCCATTCAAATCATGCAACTTAGAGTCCAAAACAAGGGAAAAAGTGTTTGAAAAAGTAGATACGACGGAGACGTATCAACTCCCCCAAGCTTAAACATTTGCTTGTCCTCAAGCAATTCAGTTGACAAACTGAAAGTGATAAAGAAAAACTTTTACAAACTCTGTTTGCTCTTGTTGTTGTAAATATGTAAAGCCAGCATTCAAGTGTTCAGCAAAGATTATGACTAACCACATTTGCAATAACTCTTAGGTCTCATGTTTGCTCATATCAATAGCATAATCAACTAGCGAGCCATGATAATAAATCTCGGATGACAACACTTTCTCAAAACAATCATAATATGATATAACAAGATGGTATCTCGCTAGCCCTTTCTGAGACCGCAAAACATAAATGCAGAGCACCTTTAAAGATCAAGGACTGACTAGACATTGTAATTCATGGTAAAAGAGATCCAGTCATAGTCATACCCAATATAAATTAATAGTAATGGATGCAAATGACGGGAGCGCTCTCCAGCTAGTGCTTTTTAATAAGAGAGTGATGACTCAACATAAAAGTAAATAGATAGGCCCTTCGCAGAGGGAAGCACGGATTTGTAGAGGTGCCAGAGCTCGATTTTGAAATAGAGATAAATAATATTTTGAGCGGCATACTTTCATTGTCAACACAACAACCAAGAGATGGCGATATCTTCCATGCTATACACATTATAGGCGGTTCCCAAACAGAATGGTAAATTTTATACTCCCCCTCCACCAACAAGCATCAATCCATGACTTGCTCGAAACAACGAGTGTCTCCAACTAGCAACAGTCCCAGGGGGAGTTTTGTTTGCAATTATTTTGATTTAGTTTGCATAAAGCATGGGACTGGGCATCCCGGTGACCAGCCATTTTCTCGTGAATGAGGAGCGGAGTCCACTCCTCTTGAGAATAACCCGCCTAACATGGAAGATAAGGGCAGCCCTAGTTGATACATGAGCTATTCGAGCATACAAAACAGAATGTTTATTTGAAGGTTTAGAGTTTGGCACATACAAATTTACTTGGAACGACAGGTAGATACCGCATATAGGAAGGTATAGTGGACTCATATGGAATAACTTTGGGGTTTAAAGGATTGGATGCACAAGCAGTATTCCCGCTTAGTATAAGTGAAGGCTAGCAAAAGACTGGGAAGCGACCAACTAGAGAGCGACAACAGTCATGAACATGCATTAAAATTAATAAACATTGAGTACGAGCATGAGTAGGATATAATCCACCATGAACATAAATATCGTGAAGGCTATGTTGATTTGTTTCAACTACATGTGTGAACATGTGCCAAGTCGAGTCACTTAAATCATTCAAAGGAGGATACCACCCCACTATACCACATCACAACCATTTTAATAGCATGTTGGCATGCAAGGTAAACCATTATAACTCATAGCTAATCAAGCATGGCATAAGCAACTATGATCTCTAATTGTCATTGCAAACATGTTTATTCATAATAAGCTGAATCAGGAACGATGAACTCATCATATTTACAAAAACAAGAGAGGTCGAGTTCATACCAGCTTTTCTTATCTCAGTCAGTCCATCATATATCATCATTATTGCCTTCCATTTGCACGACCGGACGATGTGAATATAATAAGAGTGCACGTGCATTGGACTAAGCTGGAATCTGCGAGCATTCAATAAACAGGAGAAGACAAGGCAATATGGGCTCTTGGTTAAATCAATAATAATGCATATAAGAGCCACTTCAACAATTTAAGCATGGTCTTCTCCTATTGACCCCCAAAGAAAAGAAAAGAAATAAAACTATTTACACGGGAAAGCTCCCAACAAGCAAAAGAAGAACGGGAAATCTTTTGGGTTTTCTTTTTAATTACTACTACTACAGCAAGAAAAATAAACTAGATAAAAGCTACACTAATTTTTTTTGGTTTTTCTTAAGGTTTATTAAACACACAAGAAGAAAGCAAGAAAAAGAAAATAAACTAGCATGGATATTATAATGAAAAAGTATGAGCACCGACATCTAGCAATGAGTGTGTCTGAACATAAATGTAATGTCGGTGAGAAATACGTACTCCCCCAAGCTTAGGCTTTTGGCCTAAATTGGTTTATTGCCAAGGATGGCCTGGCGGATATCCATAGTTGTAGCTGGGGTCGTACTGAGATGAAGAGGACTCTGACTGCCACTGGCTGGCAGTCATCTCCGGATCCCAAAAGTAATCAGACTGTCGTGGAGGCTCAAATTGTGGTTCCGGCTCCGGGGCTGGTGTAGGGTTCCGGTGGGCTTGAATGTCCGCCCACGGAACGAGATACGGACCTTCAGATAAATTAAACAAGGAAGGAGCAGGCAAGGTAATAGTCTCAAGGTGATGTTTATCAAAGAACAATTCGTATTTAAGCTCCCCTTCCCTATTCTTAACGATGAAATCATGCGCTACCATACTCTTATAATCTAAATAAGCATTGGGCAGCAATTTTTCTTCTTTCTCATAGAGCCTAATAGGTATGTTAAAATGTGCAGCAAGGCGTGAAGCATAAATACCTCCAAAGATGGGGCCCTTTGTACGGTTCAAACTTAACCGTTTAGCAATAACACCGCCCATACTAACAGTGTTATCGGAATATAAACCATGGAGCAAAATGATAATATCAGGAATGCTGAGGTTTCCACAGTTTTCGCGACCAATTAAGCAACGACTAGCAAATATAGCAAAGTAGCGTAAAACAGGAAAATGTATGCTAGTGATTCTTGCATCGGAAACCTTCCTGGTTTCCCCCACAGTAATGGTGTCAATAAACCCGTCCACATCCTTACGATGTGGTTCATCTAAAGTACCCTCGAAGGGTATTTTGCAAACCTTGCAAAATTCATCTAGTGGCATCTTCTTAACAACATCATATAAATGAAACTCTACTGAAGGAGGTGTTTCTTTAGGAAAATAGTAGAAGTTTTGCACAAAAGTATTAGTGAGTAAGAGATACTGATGACGTTGGTCACGGAGGAAGTCGGTGAGGCCAGCGTTCTCAGCCAATGAATAGAAATCATCATAAATCCCGGCTTCTCTCAAGAAATTATCGGAAGGCCATTCACACAGCCGAACCTCCGCGGTGCGAGGCAAATTATATTTGGGCCTCTATGCTTCTTCATTTTGCTTTTCCTTTGAGCTTCGGCTCGATGAGCCCCTCAAAAATCTCTTCATTATTTTCTGAGATATTCTGAAATTTTTAGTAACTTCAAACAAAAGTGAACCAACTTCAATAAAATTGATAGCAACTACTCCTACAAGTGCCTAGAGCCTATATCAAGCATTAGAACTACTTGGAACCATATAAATTTGACATGCAAGCTCAAGAACATGGTCACCTAGGCAGCACAAATTTGCAATGAATAGAGCACTAGAACAAAAACTAATTGGACCAATGGAGGAGTCACATACCAAGGAACAATCTCCCCAAGCAGTTTTGTGAGAGGTGCTTTGAGCAAGGAGATCGAAAATCGCAGCAAAATGAGCTAGAACTCGTGCTTGAGCTGGATATTGGTGTTTGTGGGAGGAAGAAGGAGTGTATGGGTGCAGGAATGAGTGGAGGAGGGCCACCGTGGGCCCACGAGGCAGGGGGCACGCCCTGGGGGTAGGGCGCGCCCTCCACCCTCGTGGCCAGGTGCTTGCCCCTCCTGATGTGTTCTCACTGCCAGATATTCTCAAAAATTCTAGAAAAAATCATATTCCATTTTCAGGGCATTTGGAGAACTTTTATTTTTTGGGGTATTTTTATATTGCACCGATAAATCAGAAAACAGACAGAAAAATACTATTTTTACTTTATTTCAACTAAATAACAGAAAGTAGAAAGAGGGTACAGAAGGTTGTGCCTTCTAGTTTCATCCATCTCTTGCTCATCAAAAGGAATCCACTAACAAGGTTGATCAAGTCTTGTTAACAAACTCATTCCGAATAACATGGAACCGGAGAAATTTCGAACAACACTATGTTACCTCAACGGGGATATGCACATCCCCAATAATAATAATATCATATTTCTTCTTGAAAGTAGGAAGAGGAAATTCAAAACCTCCAAATATAATTGATGGAATTTTTTCAATAGAGTTGATACTATGAACTTGAGGTTGTTTCCTCGGAAAGTGTATCGTATGCTCATTACCATTAACATGAAAAGTGACATTGCCTTTGTTGCAATCAATAACAGCCCCTGCGGTATTCAAAAAAGGTCTTCCAAGAATAATAGACATACTATCGTCCTCGGGAATATCAAGGATAACAAAGTCCGTTAAAATAGTAACGTTTGCAACCACAACAGGCACGTCCTCACAAATACCGACAGGTGTAGTAGTTGATTTATCAGCCATTTGCAAAGATATTTCAGTAGGTGTTAACTTATTCAAGTCAAGTCTACGATATAAAGAGAGAGGCATAACACTAACACCGGCTCCAAGATCACATAAAGCAGTTTTAACATAATTTCTTTTAATGGAACATGGTATAGTAGGTACTCCTGGATCTCCAAGTTTCTTTGGTATTCCACCCTTAAAAGTGTAATTAGCAAGCATGGTGGAAATTTCAGCTTCTGGTATCTTTCTTTTATTTGTAACAATATATTTCATATACTTAGCATAAGGATTCATTTTGAGCATATCAGTTAATCGCATACGCAAAAAGATAGGTCTAATCATTTCAGCAAAGCGCTCAAAATCCTCATCATCCTTTTTCTTGGATGGTTTGGGAGGAAAAGGCATAGGTTTCTGAACCTATGGTTCCCTTTCTTTACCATGTTTCCTAGCAACAAAGTCTCTCTCATCATAACGTTGATTCTTTGATTGTGGGTTATCAAGATCAACAGCAGGTTCAATTTCTACATCATTATCATTACTAGGTTGAGCATCATCATGAACATCATCCTTAACATTTTCACTAGGTTCATGTTCATTACCAGATTGTGTTTCAGCATCAGAAATAGATATATCATTTGGATTCTCAGGTGTTTCAGCAGTAGGTTCACTAGAAGCATGCAAAGTTCTATCATTTTTCTTTTTCTTCTTTTTAGAAGGACTAGGTGCATCAATATTATTTCTCTGAGAATCCTGCTCAATTCTCTTGGGGTGGCCTTCAGGATACAAAGGTTCCTGAGTCATTCTACCAGTTCTAGTAGCCACTCTAACAGCATAATCATTTTTCTTACTATTCATTTCATTGAGCAAATCATTTTGAGCCTTAAGTACTTGTTCTACTTGAGTGGTAACCATAGAAGCATGTTTACTAATGAGTTTAAGTTCACCTTTAACTCTAGACATATAATCACCCAAGTGTTCAATCATATAAGCATTTTGTTTTAATTGTCTACCAAAATAAGCATTGAAATCTTCTTGCTTAACCATAAAGTTATCAAACTCATCCAAGCATTGGCTAGCAATTTTAGTAGGAGGGATTTCAGCTTTATCATATCTATAGAGAGAATTTACCTTTACTACCTGTGTCGGGTTATCAAGACCATGAGTTTCTTCAATAGGTAATGGATTAAGATCATATGTTTCTTCAACAGGCGGTAAATTAAGAACATGTATTTCTTCAATAGGAGGTAAATTCTTAACATCTTCAGCTTTTATACCTTTTTCTTTCATAGATTTCTTTGCCTCTTGCATATCTTCAGGACTGAGAAATAGAACACCTCTCTTCTTCGGAGTTGGTTTAGGAATAGGCTCAGGAATTGGCTCAGGAGCTGGCTCAGGAATTGGCTCAGTAAGTGTCCAATTATTTTCATTTGTCAACATATTATTCAATAGAATTTCAGCTTCATCCGGTGTTCTTTCCCTGAAAACAGAACCAGCACAACTATCCAGGTAATCTCTGGAAGCATCGGTTAGTCCATTATAAAAGATATCAAGTATTTCATTTTTCTTAAGAGGATGATCAGGCAAAGCATTAAGTAACTTGAGAAGCCTCCCCCAAGCTTGTGGGAGACTCTCTTCTTCAATTTGCACAAAATTGTATATATCCCTCAAAGCAGCTTGTTTCTTATGAGCAGGGAAATATTTAGCATAGAAGTAATAAATCATATCCTGGGGACTACGCACACAACCAGGATCAAGAGAATTAAACCATATCTTAGCATCACCCTTTAATGAGAACAGAAATATTTTAAGGATATAAAAGTAGCGAGATCTCTCATCATTAGTAAACAGGGTGGCTATATCGTTTAATTTAGTAAAATGTGCCACAACAGTTTCAGATTCATAGCCATGAAAAGGATCAGATTCAACCAAAGTAATCATATCAGGATCAACAGAGAATTCATAATCCTTATCGGTAACACGGATAGGTGAAGTAGCAAAAGCAGGGTCAGGTTTCATTCTATCATTAAGAGATTGCTGATTCTATTTAGCTAATAACCTCTTGAGTTCATATCTATCTTTGCAACCTAAATAGCTAAAGAAGCTTCTTTATCAAAAACATAACCCTCAGGAATAACATGCAAGTCTTCATCATCACTTTCATCAATATAATCAGTTTCAATAATTTCTTTCTCTCTAGCCCTAGCAATTTGTTCATCAAGAAATTCACTAAGGGGCACAGTAGTATCAAGCATAGAAGTAGTTTCATCATAAGTATCATGCATAGCAGAAGTGGCATCATCAATAACATGCGACATATCAGAACGAATAGCAGAAGCAGGATTTGGTGTCGCAAGCTTACTCAAAAGAGAAGGTGAATCAAGTGCAGAGCTAGATGGCAGTTCCTTACCTCCCCTCGTAGTTGAGGGATAAATTATTGTCTTAGTGTCTTTCAAGTTCTTCATAGTGATCAGCAGATATAAATCCCAAGTGACTCAAAGAATAGAGCTATGCTCCCCGGCAACGGCGCCAGAAAATAGTCTTGATAACCCACAAGTATAGGGGATCGCAATAGTTTTCGAGGGTAGAGTATTCAACCCAAATTTATTGATTCGACACAAGGGGAGCCAAAGAATATTCTCAAGTATTAGCAGCTGAGTTGTCAATTCAACCACACCTGGATAACTTAGTATCTGCAGCAAAGTATTTAGTAGCAAGCAATATGATAGTAGTGGTAACGGTAACAAAGGTAACAGAAGCAAAAGTAATATTTTTGGTGTTTTGTAGTGATTGTAACAGTAGCAACGGAAAAGTAAATAAGCGAAGAACAATATATGAAAAGCTCGTAGGCATTGGATTGGTGATGGAGAATTATGCCGGATGCGGTTCATCATGTAACAATCATAACATAGGGTGACACAGAACTAGCTCCAATTCATCAATGTAATGTAGGCATGACATCTTTTGTCCTACCCTCCCGTGGCAGCGGGGTCCTAATGGAAACTAAGGGATATTAAGGCCTCCTTTTAATAGAGTACCGGAACAAAGCATTAGCACATAGTGAATACATGAACTCCTCAAACTATGGTCATCACCGGGAGTGGTCCCGATTATTGCCACTTCGGGGTTGCCGGATCATAACACATAGTAGGTGACTATAGACTTGCAAGATAGGATCAAGAACTCACATATATTCATGAAAACATAATAGGTTCAGATCTGAAATCATGGCACTCGGGCCCTAGTGACAAGCATTAAGCATAGCAAAGTCATAGCAACATCAATCTCAGAACATAGTGGATACTAGGGATCAAACCCTAACAAAACTAACTCGATTACATGATAGATCTCATCCAACCCATCACCGTCCAGCAAGCCTACGATGGAATTACTCACGCACGGCGGTGAGCATCATGAAATTGGTGATGGAGGATGGTTGATGATGACGCCGGCGACGAATCTCCCTCTCCGGAGCCCCGAACGGACTCCAGATCAGCCCTCCCGAGAGGTTTTAGGGCTTGGCGGTGGCTCCGTATCGTAAAACGTGATGATTTCTTCTCTCTGATTTTTTTCTCCCTGAAAGCAAATATATAGAGTTGGAGTTGAGGTCGGAGGAGCTCCAGGGGGCCCACGAGGTAGGGGGCGCGCCCTAGGGGGGAGGGCGCGCCCCCACCCTCATGGACAGGGTGTGGGCCCCCTTGTCTTCATCTTTTGCAAGGATTTTTTATTATTTCCAAATAGACGTTCCGTGGAGTTTCAGGTCATTCCGAGAACTTTTGTTTCTGCATATAAATAACACCATGGAAAGTTTGCTGAAAACAGCGTCGGTCCGGGTTAGTTCCATTCAAATCATGCAAGTTAGAGTCCAAAATAAGGGCAAAAGTGTTTGGAAAACTAGATGCGACGGAGACGTATCAACGTTCTTCGCAACAATGAGAATGTTGCTTGATTAATCTATGTCATTTGAGTATCTTTTGTCTTGTTTTATCGTGCATTCATGAGCCTAAACTTGATACCACATTTGTTGCGCATGATTTTGGATGTGATAAACTAGTAGATGATCAACTAGTGATGTATATATATGATGATGTATTAGTTTTTTTTACTAACTACAGCAGGGCACAGCCCCACAGTCTGATGTACTAGTTTTTATGCACTTGTGATGATGAACTTGACAATATTTGCCTATAATTGCATTTGCAGGACTGCGAGCCCTCTGACGGAACAGTTCTCGTAAACCCGTCCCGTAATTTTTTTTGTGGGAGCCCTCGAACGAGTTTTACAGGCCGGCCGTTTGCAGGATCTGCTAGAGATGCTCTTACACTACTTTACGGGACAGTTTTACGGGAACTGTTCCGCCGAGGGTTGCGGTCCTGTAAAAAAAAGTTGCGGAAGCCCTCAAACGAGTTTTACGGGCCGCCCATTTGCGGGATCCGCTAGAGATGCTCTTACACTGCTGCACTCTCCTTCCCGAATCATACACGCGTTGTACACTGCCGCCGCCACATTTGCCTCGTCCCAGACCTTCAACTGTCTGTTCCAATCGATGCGGATAAGATGAAGTGGCATGAGAGACAGGGGGGCGAGAGAGAGAGACATAGATGAGGAACTGGTGATTAGATCATGCACTATACAATATAGCGAAATTTAGTCAGGAAGTGTCATTGTGTTAAAGGCGTCGGATGCGAGACTACGAGGAAGGAGGACGTGGGAACTTACCCGCAAAAGAAAAGGTAGATGTGGGAACCAGTTGTTGAAAAAAACTAATCGAAAGAAACTGGACGTGAGAGGTGAAATGGGGTACGACGACAAGCGAAAGGGGCGGGACGAGGGGGCAAAAGGCAATGTTACGTACTCCCGTGTTTCTAAACATATAAAACATTTTAGAGATTTCAATACAAACTACATATGAAGTAAAATAAGTGGATCTATACTCTAAAATGCATGCTTCGTATGTAGTTTATATTAAAATCTCTAAAAGGTCTTATAGGTAGAAAACGGAGGGAGTATTTTCTGGACTCGAGAGATTGTGGAAGATTAGGTAGCAGAGATAGATTGGCAATCACTCGCCGCGTGATTTGGTGTGGGTCGTCTAATTTAATCTCGAAACCTCGCCAGAGAGCATTATTAGAAATTAAATAACTGTACGGGGGTGCAGGGGCCAAAATTCATAAGTAACGGTTTTGTTTTTGGGCTTGAACCAGTCATAACGGTTGGTACCGCGTCAGACGGGCCTCCTGGCGCTACCGATCCGGCGCGTCCGCGCTGCGCGAGCTCTCCCTCCGTCCGATGGCGCGAAGCTGGCGGGGCCCGCATGCTCCGTGATTTGCGGCACCGGCCGCAGCTGTCTTGGGCCCACCCTCTTCGCTTTGCTCTCTCCTCGAATCATGCGGTTGGATCTTGTGCGGGGGCGATATGGTGAGCTGAAGTTAATAAGTGATCCCGCTGCACTACGATTTGAGAAACGACACGCGCGAGCTGCTGAGCACACAGAGTTGGACGCCGCGGTGGATGTGAGAGGATACAGTTAAGCTGGCGATGGTCGGTGCTTTTGCTTTGGCAAAGACAAGCCTAGCTTTGCGTCCCCACTCCCCAACCATTTTACCAAGCGAGGAATAACCAAAGGCCTTGAGTAGAACTACCATACCAATGGGCCGAGCCAGGTAAAACAAACTAAACTATACATCAGTAGCAACGACCAAGGAGTCACAAACTACACTGAAAAAAGGCCTAATAGCATTTACAATTGGACGCCTCAAACCCATCTCAAACGTCCGGACAAACGGTCCGGTCACAAAATTTTCACCCATTCGAGCATCCCAAACGAGTCTCAAATGTTCTGGCTGACCAGCACCCCTCATATCTAGCCCAAATATGGGGCGGATATGAGGGCGCACGGGCGCATCCGCCGACTCCATTGCAGGTCGTAGCGGTCCCACCTGCAGCGACAGAAGCTCCGTCCTTTCTCATCCTATTGTCGTGTAGGTCTATCAATTCTTGCTGCGTGAGCGAAATAACTTGACACTAGAGTGCATTTTATTAACTGATAGTTGTTCATCGACTGTCAAGTTCGTCTCGTTCATGTACGTTGATACCCCTACTACAATGATAGTAGATTTTTATCTTGTTCATCAGTTTTCATCGACACACAGTGATTCATAAAAAGCACTACGTACACGAATGTCTCCCTTGTCAAAGAGATAGACCTTGACTATGAATCTTCTATGTGCTAAAAATAGAAGATTCATAGTGGTGGTCTACATTCTTAATAAATGATGCAATGATGTCAGAACCTTATCGCTTCTAGATGACCCGACTATTTAAGTCAGTCGAGTAGCTCATCACACGGCGAGGTGGGACTAGTACGGGTGTGAAAATCTGAAGTATGAGCAATTTTCGATGTGTTTTGGCTGCCCAGACGGCCAAGACGGACGGGATGACCGTCATGCATAGCCCTGCATGTAATAGATGTTTTGTAAATAGGGTATGTGGTTTAAATGGTAAAATTTGAGCCCCCCATCACTATCCGCGGACGCATCCAGGTGCGTCAGCGGATGTTTGAGGGCCAAAATTTGCAACATGCGGCTGTAGATGCTATAAAGCTTCCTAAACCAGAACCCAACATCAATCTTAAGTTTATGGACAACATGTAGAATTGTCGGGATTTTATTGTCGAAGACGCGAGCATTCCTTTCACGTCAAATAGCCCAAACCACGAAGACAAACAAGCAATCTAGTCTCTTCCTATCTACTCCCTCCGTTCCAAATTACTTGTCTCAAAAGTGGATAAAAATGGATGTATCTATAACTAAAATACGTCTAGATACATCCATTTCTGCGACAAGTAATTCCGAGCGGAGGGAGTATGTCGTGGTAGACGTCAGTCACAACACTCCACGATGGCAAGCTCCTGATTCATGGCGGGTACGACAACCTGAAGATTGGCCGACTGAAGAATAGAGCTCCATATGATTTTGGCAACGACACAACACGCAAGCAAACAGGTGGTTGCATTTTTCTGTCGCGGAGTTACAAATCACACATTGAAAGTCCTTAGGTTGTTAATATTTTATTTCATTTTTTCAACTAGGCATTATATATAATTATAACATTAGGTTTTAGCAAAATTCATCATGCATAGTGTCTAATTGTGCATAATTTCGATTGTTTGAAACTTCTTAGAAGTATTATTAAAAGATGTCGGCGCCTGATCATAAATATAATGTAAGCAACATCGGAATATATGAAAAATGGATATCTGTATGTTTGATCATCGATTTAGGAAGGATCACTATTATTGACGAAAAAGTTGCTACTACTAGCTCCACCATTTATTACAGCATCAAGACATTTTAAAATGGTATATAGACCGGATTTCGAAGTATCATGTGTGAGTGTCACTACATGTAGCTTTGAAACGACGTGCATTCTCCATGTAGCATGGCGATTTCAAAGGCTTTGGTTCATTTCATTCGTATAATTAACATCCACAAATCACGGGCCCAATAAATGACCTGACGGTGGTATTTTGAACCCGGAGTGTCTTGTTTTTCTTTTTTCTGAAAAGAGGAAGAAGAAACAAGTCCCTAAATAAAGAAAAAAAGAAACAAGTCAGCGTCATATATCAACTTTCTTGGCTGTCACGAGGGCTCCGTTTTAAACTAATCATGCCAGTCAAACGCAAATCAATAATACTACAAGGACGTATACGTACGTGAGAGGATGATTATCCATGTGGATGGAAAAGAAATCTACGTACTCAACCATAGCCAGGACGCACGCAACATTGAAAGAAGGTGCATTTGTCGTGGACCTAGCATCAAGCTAGTTAGAGCATCTACAATCGAACCTATACCAGTCTCGAACTTTCAGACAGGCTGTCCGGGCACTGACCAGTCAAAATAAATAAATCTTACCAGACCTTTTAAACCGTGGACAAACGTTTGGGCTGACCGGCACCCCTAGACTACAGCCCAAATCTAGAACGTATATGGGACCTGAGCACGCCCGGGCGCATCTGCCTGACAGGCCCGGCCCACCACCGACCCCACCGCTGTACTACAAAAACCCCAATTCGGGCGCTTCGCTCCGAATCCTAGCTCACTCTCTCTCTTGCTCCGTCCTCTCCTCTTTCTCTCCGATTCCTATCCCATCCACTCCGATGTCCAGCTTCGGCAGCGACTCCGGCTCCGACCTCGACTATGAGGAGGAGATGGCCCTCCGCATTGCTTTGAGCGGTCCAAGGTGGACACCGGTGGCAGCTCCGGATCTGGAGCGTCGCCGCAGCTCCCGCGCCGACGCAACATGGATGCCGGAGCTGGACCCTCCTGGCCCGCGCGTAGCTCTGCCAAGACAGCGTAGTCTGCACCAACCCCGCGCCGTCTCCTTCCCCCGCCGGCCGCTCCTCCACGCGGGGCAGCGGAGGGTGCTAGTGCCTGCGTCACCGGCCCACACGTGCACTCCGGAATCGGAGGCGCGTGCCGCGTGCTGCGAGAGCCAGCGGGCACGGGAGAGGGACGCAGTAGAGCAGTCCGCGCGCTGCCGCCGCGGGATGCAGGCGGAGCCCAACGAGGACGAGCGACTCCTCGCACGGTTCTACCGCCAGTCCCTCACGACGACGGAGATGGGCGCTCGCTGCCTCCGACGGAAGAACGCCAAGGCACTCCAGCTTGCTATTGAGCAGTCGGAGCGCGAGGCGAAGGAGGCAACGGCGGAGGTGACTCAGGTCGCCAAGTTGAAGCGGGAGCAGGATAGGGCTGTCCGTCGGATGAAGAGGCTCATCGTCCTCTCCGACTCCGATGACGGTGACAGCGACAGCGATAGCTGCACCTCCTCCTCCGACGACCAAAACCCTCCACCAGCCGCGGACGCCTACATCTGCGCCGACGACCGAAAGGGCAAAGGCCTGGCGAGGAAGTGGTGATCCCGCCCCCCTCCTCATATGTTTATATCGTTTTTTAGTTATAGAAGTTTAAGAACTTGTCTGGTGACGAACTAAGATGATCTTTTGGATGTTGGAAAGTTTGTTAATGTCTGTTTTGTATCCGATCTTGTGTTCGTTTGCAACCAATTTTTGTTGTCCGTTGTTTGATCACGTGGAGGAGCTCAATGTTGCATGTGTAGTATGGATATAGGCGCAGGATATGATATACGCGGATGCAGAGTGGCAAATATGAGGTGTGCCTGGTCAGTGACCGCGGACGCACCCAGGCGCGTTCGGGGCGTTTGTGGAGCCGGATTTGCCCACCGTGACTGCATATGCTCTTAGTGCCTGGTACATCGGGTGGATAATCATCCTAGACTCTTTCGTTATATTTCCACTCTCTTTATAGTCGTAAATCATGCAACAACTGTAAAGATACCATTATTTTTTGACGATCTTCTAAGTTGGTGATAACTCCTCGTTTTTCATGGCTTTCGTAGCAAACACACGGCATTTGTGCTAGTTGATATAAATGACCGGACGATGAAATTTTGAACGGAGTGCGATCATGTGTTCATTTTTTCCTGAAAAAAGAGGAAGAAGAAACAAGTATGTACCTACCTAAATAAAAGAAAGAAACAAGTCAACATCATACATCAACTTTGTGGGCTGTCACGACGGCTCCGTTTCGAACTCATCATGCGAGTCAAACTCATGAAATCAATAATACAAGGATGGACGTAGTACGTGAGAGGATCATTATCCATGTGGAAGGGATGGAAAAGAAAGAAAACCACGTACTCTTGTAATCCCCATGCACTATACTGGCTGGTCCTGCCTTATCAACCACAATGAGGACGCAGCATAGAAAGAAGGTGCACTTGCGCGTGGACCTAGCCAGCCACCGAGTTTGTGAGTGAGAGAGAGAGAGAGAGTCACCGGACGGAGGCCGGAGAGGCTATTCAAAGCTGCCACCCGCTGTACCGGGCAGGCACTAGCCTCCTAGCCCACTCCCCACTCCTTCCTTGAAGAAGGCGCAGAGAGAGAGAGAGAGAGAGAGAGAGGCAAAGCAAACCCCGCGCAGAAAACTGTCTCCTTCCTTCCCTTCCCTCCATCCTCGGCGCAAACCCCTCATCCTCGCAAACAAGATCCCCAAATCCCCGCAGGTCTGCTCTGCTCGCCCTCGCCGGATCAGCCCCATTGCGCCGCCGATTCCGCCGCGCCCGGCCCTGCGTGGAGGAGGACTCCGGTCCAGGTCCAGGCCCAGGCCGACGCACGCGCGCGCATTGCGGGGTCAGTTCTTGTCCGGATTTCATTTATTTTCAGCTCTTTTTTTTTGCGAGGGTTCAGCTCCTTCTTTTCGTTGCTGAGATTTTGCATCTTCCTGCTCAATTAGCGTGCGGGTAAAAATGTAACTTCTTCTCTCCTTGCTCCCTTCAAAGTAGTACTACGTACGTATTAGCTTAGCCGGTAGACGCTTTCCAATCCGTCGCTGGGTTCGGCCTGGAGATTAAACCACGGGTGGAGCAGTTGAGCGCCGCGAGAAGAAGAAGGAGCTGAACCAACGGAGTAATACAGCTGTACAGGGAATTTCGTCTCCGTGTCGTGTGGAGTAGTACAAACCAACGGAGTAATTAAGTAGGGGTACTACAGCTGTACTTGCATTGTTTATGTCTTGACGATGGGGCCATGCAGGGCTTGCAATACTTGCATTGCGGTCGGGGGAACTAGCAGGCATAATAGAGTACTGTATTTTATTTATGGGTCTAAAGTACCATCTTATCTTTCGGTCCAAGTCACAACTGTACAGTACAGTACAATATTAGTCCTAGATGCCACAGTGATCTGCTTTCAGCAACCTTACCGTCTTCATCCCTCTAATTAACAACGGTTTTTGTCTTTCGTTTATGTGATCTAAATAAGGAAGGCCTTCTAGATTTCCACATCTCAGAGTTTGTTTCGCGTTCTGTATGTGGAGTAAATTAATGAGGTGGCAATACAACTGTGTAGCTAATTAGCTTTGCCATTTGCCTTGTGTCACTTGCCTCGTGAGAAAATTCCTAATCTTCAGGGCCTATGTATTTTAGGCGCTATCTTCATCAGGGTTAAACAGGATTTGGATGCTGTGTTACTTTACTTTATCGAGCCTCCTCTGTAGCCTAACCAACAATGGACAAGGGTGGACCACTTCCAACTGTAAAGCGGAAAAATGCCTTGTTCGCTGATAAAGTTGCATTCTTGCCGTCCTCTCAGCTGTGCCCTTTATGCGGAATTCAACAAAGTGCTGTAAGCAGTTTGTTACGCTATCATTTTAATTTCATTCCTAGTGTAAGTTTTCCGTTGGTGGAGGCTTTTGTCCCCGCTCCTCACTAATTTTCCGTTGGTACAGTAGTATATTATGCTGCTAATTTAGTGGGAGGTAGGTTCATGAATGACGGCACATAATTTTGCCAACCACCTACAATTATGCCTGCCCCCGAAAGTTTGCTGGTGTGTAATCAACCATTTTGGTTCTTTCTGAGGGCCTACTCTCTTTGCTTTCATGTTTTCTGGTTTTATTTGATTAATTAGGTTGCCTCTTGAAAGATAAGACCGTCTTATGTTTATCACTTGTTTCACACAAAGCTCTAGGTTTTAAGTACAATTAGATCATATGTTATAGCTTATCCAGCCTGTTCCCAACTTTTGCATTCTTGGATTCGATTTCACAACTTTAGCTCCGAGTCATTGTTCCATTGCCTTGTGCATCACTTTTAGCAGGAATAATTTCTCAAACGCTAATCTGTTATGCACGCGTCGTATTTAATGCAACTTTTGTGTTGACGAAAAAAAATATTGTGTGAAAATTGCAGGAGATTTGTATTTTATAGATGACCTGGGCAGCAACTCTTGATTATGGGCGCAAGACAAAGAATGAGGACATACGACCAGGGCCACTGCGTCCAGCAAATATCATAAGAAACAAATTTCCTACCTACAAGAATGGTTCAAACGGCATTGTGATCAAGCTGGCAGATGGCCCAGAAGTGCCGCCTCTCAAGGAGGTTGTTGCTAAGGAGACGGAGGAACTGCTTGATCGCCGTCAGCGCTTCTCAGTCCGTGAGCTTGCAATGAAGTTTGAGAAGGGACTCAACACTGCCACTCTGTTGTCTAAAGAGGTTCAGACCTTTGCATTCTTCTCCAACAGACCTTTTGTATTTAGTGCATGATTGCCTCCATGCCACATGCCAATCAGTTTAGTTAATGAATATATGTTTTTCTTAGGTTATGAATTTATTTTTTGGTTGACTTGTTCAAACCGTCAGGTTAAATGGAGACAAGTGGCTTTGTTGGAGCGAGACATTCTCCTGAAAAATCTAAAGAGTGTATTGGAGTCACTGAGAGGTCAAGTCACGGGCAAAACTAAGGACGAAATTGAGGAGTCTATTTCTATGGTTGGTTTCTTCATATCCTATACTTCAGGCGTTTTTCTTGTAGCTTCATCTTTCATTTTAAGTTATATTTACATCTAGTGATCATTAAAGCTGGCATGTTCTCATTTGATTAAAGTTATGCTATTTTCCAGGTGGAAATTCTTGCAGTTCAGCTCTCCAAAAGAGAAGCTGAGTTGATTCAACAAAAAACAGAGGTCACAGAATTAGCGAAATCATTAAAGCTGGTATGTTCCAGTTTGTTTGTTTACCCTTTCCAGTGCTGTAGCATTAGATTTTACAAACATGAGGTTTGATATGTTCCAGAATCAGAATCTATGTACTCGAATAATGTCAAAGTTCTCAGTATCATGAATCCTTCATTTGGTAGTTGTACTACTTATAATTCACGACCGACTTAAATGCGTATTTGCTTTCTTAATTGGCAGTTCTTTTTTCCTCGAGCACGCAGGAAAGCTGCGCATCATTATATTAAGCAGAAGAGAAATGAGCCTTAGTTGACAGTTATGTACTACTCCCTCCGTCCGGAAATACTTGTCATCAAAATGAATAAAAGGGGATGTATCTAGATGTATTTTAGTTCTAGATACATCCCTTTTTGTCCATTTTGATGACAAGTATTTTCGGACGGAGGGAGATCTAGATACATCCCCTTTTATTCATTTAGATGACAAGTATTTCCGGACGGAGGGAGTAGTAGAGAAGATTGATCTTTTTATGAGATATATCTATGAAGGGGTGCACTTTATTGCTTAAGTCCTGAAGTCTTCAGGAAAATAACTCGTACCTGCTTCTCTTGCCTAGCGAGAAGTTTTTAAAAGCTCTTAAAAGAACTCGTACCTAGGAACTAATAAATGTATTTAGTTTTGGAGGTCGATTGAAAACATATAAAGACTGCATATTCAGTTAGGGAGTATATACCCATTGATCCTAGTTTTAGGGATTTCGTTACCAAAGAAACATATTTATTTTAGTTGGGAAGGAATGCACACGTATCTAAATTAGAGTAATGTTTGTTTTATCTTACAATACAATTTATGGAAAAAGAAAGTTTGTGTCAATGCAATTTGATTACCATAGGGAAGAAAATATACATTACTACACGGCATTCCCCTCAAAAGTTGGCGGCTTGTGTAAATGTGTAGTCGATATGTCTCAAGATTTTCACCTGATTTTCCAAATGTGACTCCGTCAGAAACATGCAATTAGTCAAGTGAGCACAGCGCGCTAATTATCTTAACCAGGGTTAGATTGCTTTACACAATATCGAAAAAGGTATATTCCAAGTATAAATGCTCCCATGCTCCTACCTGCTGTGCTGCTCTCAACACCCTTTGTATATTGTCCTTTGTTTATAGAATTTGAAGTTTTTTTTTGTCTTGCTCATAGGCTTCTGAAGATGCCAAGAGAATTGTTGAAGAAGAAAGAGTTAATGCCAATACGGAGGTAGAGAGTGCTAGGTCTGCAGTTCAAAGAGTTCAAGAAGCACTTCAGGAGCATGAAAAGATGTCCAAAAGAACTGGGAAGCAAGTACGTTGATATTTTTTTTAAAGCTTCTCACCTTCCTTAATTGTTACTTACCAGTTACTGCAAGGCTACAAGCTAGTTCATGAAGTGAAGCTTGTTTACTTTAACTGTTCTTTTACTTGCTCTTCCTCCTCTTATGTTGTTGCTTACTTGCTTACATACTGTATTCTGGCAAGCTATTTTCCTTGGCTGAATTGGTACATACATAATCTGCATAGTAATTCTGAAGATTTCTTCGAGTTTTTATGTGGCAATACATACATTATCATAAATTTTGAAGTAACGAGAGGTACCTTTTGTGCACCTGTGCAATTTGAGATGATATAATCCAATATCATGCATACTAAGCTTAGCACATTGCATTTTTCTGCTGAGAAACATTGCATTTTTATTTGTTGCTCCTTTATTTATCTTGGTTAGCTTTGAGGCTTCAGTTCCATTTGGTCCAATACTTGATTCTAGTCCCCTGCTATATGCTCTTTTATACATCCAGAGTTCCAGAGGTTGCTTTGCTTTGAATTCATCAATATGTGTCTGAGTTGTGACATTTATTTTCTGTTTGGAAGGATATGGAGGAACTAAAGAAAGAAGTTAGAGTGGCCAGGAGAATAAAAATGCTGCATTGCCCTAGCAAGGTAGGGTTTGTTATAATTATTCACAGCTTTACACAAATTGGAATGTCAATTCTACTTCACATTCATTACTTCTCCAGGCAATGGATCTGGAAAATGAAATCAAAACTTTACGTAAGACGTTCACTGAGAAGTCCGTGGATTGTGTCAATCTTTTGAAAGAGGTATGTGTTACCGATGCTAGCCTAAGATGTTTTTGTACTTATTCGGCATGGCTAGGCTAGTTTCAAAACATCTTCATATTCAATGTTCACATCATCACTGAAATCATTGAGTACAAATGTATTTATTTCACTAAGAATGCAATGTTTGATATGACACACATACATCATATCTGTTATGGTATGTGGCTAGCAGTCTCAAACTCTTTTGTTCCAAGTTTTCATCATCTGAAATACTTCCAGTGAGTAGAGAATTTTTTTAGAGCATAACAGAATACATGTTATATATATTACTGATTTGCAAGGTCTTTTTACCAGTTGGAACTGCACAAAAGACTAAAAGGAAACGACATTCCCGTGTTTGATTTGGAGGGTCTCCAGTGCTTAGGTTCAATGCTACACATAGTTTGTCAGAACGGTACTCCCATGGATTTCTCAAATATTTCGGTCCAGTGGTTCCGGATACACCCAAAAGAAAGCAACAAAGAGATTATTTCAGGTGGAGTCTCTCTCTCTCTCTCTCTCTCTCTCTCTCTCTCATTGCACTGTGATCTCGAAACCTAGAGGTGTCTCTCTAATTAATTATTTTTCATATTATTGTCCTCTTGAACATAGTTGCTCAAAAAATAAAAAAATTGCTCCATTTTTCTTGTTCCTTCGGTACCTCTATCTGTAAGCTATTGAGAAGGGAACAGGCAAGCATTGCCTGGTGAATTATGATTGTCAAGTTTTGGTCACTTCGTTAGGTTTGCCATATCGGCCAACCATTTTAATCTTCAACTCAAATTCACATCCCTAGTGCTTCTCTAACATTTGTTGCCATGGAACTTCTGTAGGTGCCACAAGACCAGCATATGCTCCAGAGCCAAATGATGTTGGACGTTACATGCAAGCTGAAATCAATTTTGGGGGTGAAACTGCAATAGCAAAGACAGCTGGGCTAGTAGACCCTGGTTTGTTTAACTGAACACATCTGTTAGGCATAAGTATGTGCATCTCTTGTTTATTAGTTGACTAATATAAGCTTGATATTCTTAGCAGATGCTGGACTGGTGGATTATGTAGAGACACTCGTAAGAAAACCTGAAACTGAGTTCAATGTATGACCATACTATCCTTTCCAACTTTATGATATTTATTCTAACTATATGCAATGTAGGGATTTCAATTTGCAGAAATCTTTGTGGTGTTTTTACTTGTACCAAATAAGGAGTCTGTATTGGCATGGCAAAGTTTGGCAGTATAACAGTTAGAAGTTGTCATGCCTAGCAGTACTTGTCCTAGTGCCACCCGCTGCTCTTATTTTTACAATTGAGACCACAAAACCGCCTTTGCATATCTTGAACTACTATTGTTTCTTAAGTTCCCAATGCTCTGCGTCTCATTGCAGGTTGTTGTGCTTCAGTTGAATGGAATTGATCAGCCGAAAGAGGCTGTTCATGTTCTCAATGTGGGGAGATTGCGGATGAGACTTTCAAAAGGGAAGACAGTGGTCGCCAAAGAATTCTATTCCTCATCGATGCAGGTAGGCTGCAGCCACTCAGCATCTGCTCTCCCTCTTTTTTCCTTTTCTTGTGGGGATATGTTCTCTTTTTCGGTTAGGCAGTATCTGCAATGCTCATTTCGGTTAGGCAGTATCTGCAATGCTCATTATCAAAGCAGCTGCTCTGGAATTATTTCACGTTAATAAAACATGTTTGTTTTCAAGGTTTACAATGAAATTTGCAATAACATATTATTTGTTACCAGTAATGCAGCTGGCATGATCATACAACACTTGTCATGTTTCCTGACACTTGTCGGTTGTATGATCATGATGAGTTGTTATTGGCGTAACAGTAGTCTCACTGCATTTATGTTGTGTATCAGCTATGTGGTGTTCGAGGTGGCGGGGAAGCAGCCTCACAGGCGATGTTTTGGCGGCCCCGGAGTGACCTCAGCTTCGCCGTTGCCTTCGAAACAGCGAGAGAGCGGAACGCCGCCATCATGCTGGCGCGGCGATTCGCCATTGATTGCAATGTACGTGCCTCAGCTTCACCGACGTGCAATGCTCGTGGCATGATTTTCCTTATTCATGGTTTGTTTTGCAGATCATCCTTGCAGGTCCGGGTGACAAGACTCCCTGGTGAAGGAGACGGCGCGCACTGGTGCTGGATGCTTGTGCCTCCGAACTCCGGCCCGACCGGCGACCCTTGCAGAGCGTTGCAGAGCGAACGTGATGTTGTACATTTTAGTGTATTTCATGATATGTTGTAGCCTGGGTTTTGTTCCCTTGTGGCCTTGTGGTGGTAGCTCTCAGAGGCGGCACCGTGGGCATCGTTTTAGCCGCCTTGGTGTTGTTCTGACAACCTTCCGAGTGTTCATGTTGTTCTGCTTCACAGGCGTTGCGATATGTTGTTGCTAGGCGTTTCTCTCTTCTTTCTGATACTCCCATGCAAGGACAGTTAGCTATGTTTGACGTGTTACACACTATAAAAGAAATGTTTGATGTGTACTACATCTCTAATCTTGCTAATTCTTTTGACAGTACTTGTGGTAACAACAATGGTGGATGCATAACTGAATCTAAGGCAATGGCGGCGTTCGCTGCAAATTATCAAGAGATCTCAATGATCAAATCGTGATGCGATTTTTTTAGTTGAGTTGAGTTGAGTTGGTGATGCAAGTTGATAGAGCAGGTCGTGGCATGTATTAGTTGGTGCAGACAAGTCACCTACTAATACTAATAGAAAACATGGTATAAGCTATCTCAAAAATCTTATCTTAATCTAAAAATAAATAAAATTAAAACAACATAACATGTGAATGAAATCCTTGATTGTTCACCAGTTTAGTGTGTACTCTGTTTACATACTTATAACATTTTAAATCTGCTACCATTTCAAGAATGCTGCGTTCTCAAACTGAATGGATGAAGTACTCCCTCCAATTCTTTTTACTCCGCGCCCGTTTTCGAGCTGATAGTATGTGCGTCACTCATTCGTGCCAATGAATGCGTCGCAAGAAACCTTTAATTGGAGAACCAACTGTTGGCACATAGCCCAAGACCAGTTCATAGAGTACATACGACCCAGCGTCCCAGTCCATCCCTTCATTGGTATGCAGGTCTGAAGTTCTATGCAGACTCTGAAGAAACAGATGGGACTATAAATACTGGTTTAAAATGTTAGATAAGAAAAACAAGAAAAAAATAACACCCGAACAAAGAAAGAGAGTGACACTGCAAGCGATGTCAAGATAAAATGGAGTTGTCTGACGCTCGAGGTCTTTGCCCCCGTCGACTGCAGCTGCAAGCCCTAACTGGTGCCCGGATCGCCACCGACCAGCTTCACAGCTGCACTACCACTAGCTACACAATGACCACCAGCAAGAATTTTTCTGTCGGTGAAAAATTTATATCCATCATGTTCTTGAGGACATAATTCCAAAAATTATAGAACGGACTAAACAAACTGAAAAAACCACATGCTGTTTAGAAGAAAGAGAGCATTTCTGCTAAATAAAATTCATGAGATTTTGACTCATACACATCACGAGTTTCCATCGTAGCAAATTCCAGTTATGCATAACTGTCAACACGTTGATGCGAACTTTGCTAATCACTTGGCGACTTCTTTTTTCCTTTCTTTTCTATTTTTCTGGTTGTGTGCATCCTGGATGTCATTGCAACATCTTGTAGTGCACAGGCTAGGTGTATTTGGTATTTGCGCGATATTAATATTCCCCTTTTTAAAAGAAAAAAGTGGATTACAACAAATTGCGGTTGAAAGTGCAGACGAGAAAGAGGAGGATGCAATGCACCTTACCTGTTGCTCTTTTGTATTGATCATATGTGGCTAGTGTACAATACGCGCAATCTGCTCAGTAGCACGGAGGCGGGGCGTAGTGTGCGGGGTGGAGCTAGGACGTGCATCGTGTATGGTGGTTGGCATGCGTAGTGCAGCTAGGAGAGGTTACAGTCAACAGCAAGAAGGAAATAGGAGAAGAACAGGAGCAGGGGATACAGGATTCAGAATCATTCGCTAGTTCTGTGGTCATCCGCCAAGAAAAGAAGCAATGGCGTGGAAAAAGGTAAGAAAAATTGTTCCCGGCGTCTCCTAGGCCTATTGTAGCGAAGCCATTGGAACAGGCTCCTTGGACACGGATAGAAATCAATCTCACTTGCTCGGTTTGCTCCTTGGCCTGCCCTTTTATGCTATCACATAAGTTCATGTTCTATGGGGATTACAGACTTCCCATGATCAATTTGCTGTTCACCTAGTAGGCCACTACTACATGGACATGCGTGCATGTTTCCGCTCAATGGAAGCACTGAATGTTCGATCAGATATATAGCTTGGAAATGGTCTTGATATTACTGGCTTTGGGTCGAGTGATGCACGGAGCTCTCTTTATTAGGGAACAAGAATGAATCTGACATAACCTACCATTGTAGGTTTCATTACCTCTTTAGTACCTTTAGGGCCCCAGCCTTTTCTTGGAGCGTTTTGTGCCTCGATCATATGACCCATTATTTGTATGCATGCTGCAAGCACATATGTACAGTGTACATATAGTCAGGCATACAAATTTACATCCTCTGTTCTTTTTGTTGACTGTCACATACACTTCATCGTCTACTAGGTTAACTTTGAATACCTATGACCTTGATTTGTACTAGGAGTAAATACTACTAGCGGGGCAGAAGCGTGCCCGTTGGTTATTTTTGTTTGATTTATTAAGAGAAAAAAGCGTTGAATGATAAAGTACAACGGATTGAGTATTGATTTGTGAAGGTATGTTGCATGGGTAAATGATTCATAGTTGTGAATAAAGAGTACAAGCTAGCGGGGTAGACTGTATGGCTAGTTGGTACATGAATCTAGGAGGGTGTACATACTAATTGCATATAAGAAACAACAAACAGTGGACTGAATCATGGGTCATTGGTTTTCTAGGAGATTTACTTCTACTCTTTATGCAACTTCGTTGTGTTTTTTGTTTGGAAAGAGAATGATTATGTTGGGGGGAGG
>NC_057808.1:56060343-56062077 GCF_018294505.1 Triticum aestivum | reverse complement strand
TAGGCTCTTCGGACTCTTCTTTTACCCGTTATTCTACTTCAAGCCATAGAAGTTGGTCTTTCTTCGTCATCACAGGGAATAATGCCGCATTGTTATTCTTCTTCCTTAAGTGGGGCTAGTGGATTGGCGGCGATGGATCGGGCAACCTGGACTAATAGAATGAACGCAACATGGTGAGGCTCTTAGTAACCCAAAGGTTTCTAACTGCCGTGCAGTCATCGAACTTCTGGACTTGACTGAGGAGGTCCGTGCACTCTCGCCCCCTAAGCTCCTCCTCCGATCGTTTGCTAAAGACCACCTATCTGAGGAATATAAGAAACTTGACATTTATTGGCGAGAACGGTATACTTATCGGCTTTGCAAGCTTGGAGATGGCAACACTTCTTTCCGTCATGCTGGCGCGTCTGCCCGTCTTCGCAAGAATCAAATTCAAGTCCTGCATGCAGATGGGGTCACTCACTTTAATCATGGTGACAAGGCTAGACCGCTGTCGAATTTTTATTCGTCTCTCCTGGGCACTGCCGCCCCTTCTTCGTGGAGCTTCGACCTTCACATGTACTTGGCGCGCGTGCCTGGTCTGGATGACCTTGAGAGGTCTTTCACCATGAAGGAGCTCAAAGTAGCAGTCTGGGCTATGCGGTCCAACAGCAGCCCCGGTCCGGACGAGTTCGGCCCTACCTTCTTTAAAAAAAATTTGGACACAGTTTCTCTGGACCTGTTGGACTTCTTGAATGATTTCTACTCCGGTGAGGTGGATCTGGATGGTGTTAACCGTGCTTTTATTACCCTGCTGCCGAAGTGTGACGTGGTGCTATCGGCCGATGGATTCCGGCCCATTTCCCTTGAAAATTGCATCATGAAAATTATCTCCCGGATCTTGACCACACGGCTGCAGAAATTTATTGAGCTCTTGGTGTCCTTTGAGCAATCTGTGTTTATTGCCGGGAGATGCATCACAGATAATTTCTTGTATGCAACGGATTTGGTCCAGAGCTGTCTTATTCGAAAGACGCCGACGATTGCCCTTAAATTGGATTTCAAGAAAACCTTTGATTCAGTTAGCTGGGATGCTTTTGGGTATAATCATGCAGGCGTGCGGGTTCGGTGATCGACAGTGCTCATGGATCCATAATATCCTTACCACCAGCAAAATGGTAGTGTTGTTGAACGGGGTCCACGGCAGCTGGATTCAGTGTAAAAAGGGACTGCGACAGGGGGACCCTATGTCGCCCTACCTCTTCTTGATAGTTGCAGACCTTCTCCACCAACTGGTTGTCGAGGATGACTCCGCCGACGGGTTACTACATCCGCTTATCAACGACCTGCCCTGTCCTGTTGTTCAGTACGTCAAGGATGACTCCGCCGACGGGCTACGATCTATTTTGGATGCCTTCTCTGCTGCCACGGGGCTAACTATCAACTTCCACAAAAGCACATTCGTCCCCATATGCGTCGACCCCGCACGTGCTGCCTTGCTGGCTGTAGAACTTAGCTGTCCGCTGTCAACGTTCCCCCAAACATATCTCGGCCTGCCTCTCTCTAATGAAAAATTGCCTGCTAGTGCTCTGGATTTCTTGCTGATCAAAATTGAGCAGCGCATACCTGGGTGGGGCGCGCGCGCATGCACACACACACTTGACCACAAGGCCCATTTGACACTTACTTCTACGGTTCTGGCTGCGATCCCCACTCATGTCATGTCAGTTTTACCCCTCCCTAAAGGGATTGTGGCCA
>NC_057808.1:56055458-56059933 GCF_018294505.1 Triticum aestivum | reverse complement strand
GTCGACATTGAGGTCCAGAACACATGTCTCCAGTTGAAAATGGTTCATAAAATCTTCAGTGGCGTCCGTACCCCCCGGACTATCTGGGTGCGCCGTTGGTACTTGGGCGACCGTCCCGCTGCTTCGACCCCCTCATGGAAGGCGTTCGCCTCCCTGGTCCCTTTCTATTGCTCCCTGACATCGATAAGGCTTGGCGACGGCGTGGGCACATCCATCTGGCATGACAACTGGACCTCGGCCGTCGTTGCTTGCCTGTTGATTGCACGGTGGGAAAATTTTGGTGCGCCTTCTCTGCCAATCACCCCTCTTGGAGTCGTCCTCTCCTCAGCACGGCAATGTGCTCTGTCCTCTGGGTGGTCTGGAAGTCCAGGAACGGGATGGTGTTCGATAACATCCATACCTCGGATATTCACTTGCGGCATTCAATCTAAGAGCATCTTCTCTTGTGGATAGTTCGCCCCCCTGCCTGCGTAGACTGTGCACCGCTCCCTCCCTCCCATTAGCACTCCGCGGGGTGTTTATGTGATGTACGAAATGCTTCGTTATTATTATTAATGCAATGTTCAGGTGGGCCATCGCCCCTCGTTGATTGTTCAAAAAGAAAAGGCTCTTAGTAACCATAATAAGAAATAGACACATAATTTATCCCTAGAAGTATCAATCAGACGTGTTAATTTACTTGTACAAGCATCAAACTAGAGCCAAAAGCTCTATGAGTAACTTCCCTGCAAAAAAGAAAAAACTCTATGAGTAACTGTTGCAGGCATTATCATCTGAATTAACCCTTGGTGCCCTCAAGAAACTACTTTTCGATTTCTGAAATAAAGGGACGGATACATAGAACATATTTCAGGATACTCACCTATCCCTTTGCAAATAGTCTGGCCGAGTAAAAGATGAAACTGTTTCTTTCTGTCACGACGTAAATAAGTTTAGTTCTGGTCTCTCTTGTTAAGGCTAGCAATTTGTACACTGAGAAAATTCTGAATTACTCTTTGGTGGAGGGGAGAAAGATCAACAGAAGTACAGTCGTTATGAGGCTCGCTGCAGGAAATAACTTGCCTTACCTTCTCACCCTCTACATGAATCTATGCGTTTTCTCATGATAACAGAACTCATAAGACCACCAACCTTGCTTTGTTAACAACGATGATGATCAGATCTTTTAAGCTCTCTATTAACCTGGCATAAGCACAAAAGACAAAACGTACGTCCGACATGCTCGTGCACAAAGAGTAGTGTATGCTCACCTGTAGAAGTACTACTCAGTTCATTAGAGCAAACTCCAACCTGGCGATTCTGGTTGTGCACACAAAAACAATGACCCAACGCAGAGACCCAATTTCATTGCGTCCGTTTTATGTTCGCGGACCCATTTTCGTTCCAGATTTGAGTTTCAGGCGGACACAAAACGAACGCCTAAGCTCCCTTTTGTGTCCGTCTGTGTCCACGGCTGGCCCCACATGGCAGCCAAATAAATATCCCGTCTCTCACCCGTACGCTCCAACTTGCCGCCGTCCACCACGCAGCATCCACGCCGCCGTCCACCACGCCTCCTCGCCGGAGCACACGCGCCGCCGTCCATCCGTGCCTACTCGTCGGAGCACACCCGCCACCCCGACCGGATCCGTTGTCCCGCACCGCCGGAGCCACACCCGTGCTAGCTGCCCGCCGCGCGTGCTAGCTAGCTAGCCGCCGGCCGACCTGCTCGCCCTGCGTGCTAGCTAGCTAGCTAGCTGCAAGCCGACGCCGCCGACTGAGCTGTCCATGGACGACGATGCTACTGCACAGGGACGACGCCGCAAATGCACAGAGACGACGCCGGTGCGGCCACAGGCCACCCTGTGAGGTCCTCCTCACGAGCGACCAGGACATGGGCGGGCCTCTTAGAGCAACTCCTCGCCTCGCCAGCGCTCGCCCCGGCCTCGCCTCCCGCGCGCCGCCGCCGCTCGCACTGCCCCGCGCTCGCCTCGGCTTCCCTCCCTCGCGCCGCCGCCCCCCGCGCCGCGCCTCCCCCGCGCTCGTCCTGCCGCGGTCGGCCTTGTCGAGCTCCTAGCCGCGCCCGTCCATGCCCGTCCCCGAGCTCCCGGCCGCGCTCCTGGCGGCGCCCGCTCCCCCGCGCACAACAACAGCAGAGGACGGGCGGGCTTGTCCTCCTCCGGCGCCGGTGCTCGCACAACAGCAGCATAGGACAGGCGGGCTCGTCCTCCTCCGGCGCCTGTGCTCCGCCGTGGTGGGCTCGTGCTCCTCCGACGCCCGTGCTCCGCTGTGGCGGGCTCGTCCTTCCCCCTGCCTGCTACGTGTTCGATGGAATGCCAAGGCGGACATAACAAAAAATGCGTCTGTCCGTTGGGCGATCTAAACGGACGAAAAGCGGACAAAATCGACGTCCGTTGCACTCGGTTGGAGTTGTTCTTAGGATCCCTTGGTTTAATCTTCTGTTGCGTTTTCTTTTCAGGGGTCCTGTCGAATTGGCAAACAGATTAATCTTCTGTTTGCGTTCTGTTATGAAGTTCATAGTCTTAGCTTCTTCGGCTGGCAGGAAGCATGTGCAAATTTTCACTCGAGGTTAGTCATCGATTAAGACTTTTGGCTGTTCCACTGCAGAATAAACCATACCTCTTCAGCAAGGACTTGAGATAAAATACTCAAACTTAGGTTTTCTGACAAAAATGACATGGACTGGACATAACTTAGTAGAAAGATGGTAAATCAGCATCATACAAAAGAAAAATTAGTGGAACCATAAGACTGGCAATTATCTTGGGTTTAGGTAAATAAAAACAGAAGGAAATTTAAACACTTCTCCTTCGGTACACCAACCCCTAAACACATCGACAGATGAGATTACCCCATACCACTTCACAATAGAGAACTCATTAAGCCATGTCCCTCCTACCATGTTCAATATAAGAAGGAAGACCTCACGACAAGCGCCGCGAGCCACTTCACCCCACTGATCCTTGTGATATTTTGTAGCACAAAATATATAAGAAAACACAACAACGTTCATATATATGAAATATTTTCTGAAACAATTCAAAACGTTTATTCAAAAAATATGAACAATTTTGAAATGCCAAATAGTCAATTTGATTTTTTTTCTGAAACATGAACAATTTCTGAACATCTTTTGAAATATGAACAATTTTTAAAATTTTATGGTTTTATTTTTGTTTGTCCTATTTTTCTTCTGTTTGTTTCTCCTTTTCATTTTTCTTTTCTTTTCTAAAATTCACAAACTAGTTTTAAATCGTGAACCGTTTCTTAAATTCTATTCAAATTCATGAATATTTTATAAAATTTGCGAACTTTGTTTTCAAATCCGTGACTTTTTTCCAAAGCCACCAACTCTTTTCAACTTTTACAAACTTTTTCCAAAACCCTCGATTTTTTTAAAATTCGTGGACATTTGTTTTCACAATTGATGAAGTTTTTTCAAATCTGTGAAAAGTTGGGCCGGCCCAACAGGCACCAGACGGGACCGATGCCGTTGTCTAGTTGGGCCAAGGCCTAAGCGTATTTTTTATCTTCTCTTTTCTTTTTTCGTTAATTAATTTTTCTTATTTTTGAAATTTATTATTCTTTTTGAAACCTGTTTATAAAATTTGAAATATTTTTGGAATACCAAAAAATGTTCATGTTTTCAAATATAGTTTGTAATTATAAAAAATATTTTGGAATTTCAAAACATGTTCCTGTTTTCGAACTTTTTTGTTCACAAATTTAAGAAATGTTTGTGTTTCAAAAAAGTTGATAATTATTTTTAAAAAGTACATTGTTTGTAATTTGTGTACAAGACCAATTTTTGAGAATTTGTTAAAAACCCAAACAATTTGGCATGATGCCTTGAATTCGTCATAGAAGCTGGTGCAAAAAATTTGGGTCAATTTGACGGATGTCAAAAAGCAACATGCTTTCGAATAGACCCTTCTGGCCCTATCCGAACACCCTCTGTTGCATATGGTTTGTTTTTCAACATACTTCAAATGACCCCAACTTTCCAAGCAGGTGGGCATGCCCATGGTAGGCGTCCATGCCTGGTTTGAACGACTTTTGACACAGTTTGCAAGATGTGACACGTCCGTCTGTTTATCGACCTTTTTTGCTGAGAAAACTCCAAAAAATGCAAAATAGGAAAAACACAGATATCACCTACTAATAAACAACATGGTAAGCTATCTCAACAATCTTAATCTAATAAATAAATTAAATTAAAACAACACAACTGTGAATGAAATCTTTGATTGTTCACCACTTTAGTGTAATACTCTATTTACATTCTCAAAGCCTTTTAAATCAACTACCATTTTAAGAATGTTGCGTTCTCAAACTGAATACGGGTTTATGTAGCTGCGTACTTCCATCCAGTGAGACTAGACATCAAAACGCCCGCCACCTATCTCGAAGGGCATGTAGAGCCTTGCCTTACATTACCCAAAATGATTACCCAAATGGATGAAGTAAAGTAATCC
>NC_057808.1:55962253-56055138 GCF_018294505.1 Triticum aestivum | reverse complement strand
CATAGTCCAATACCAGTTCATAGACTACATACAACCCAGCTTGGCGGGGCTTTATGAATTGTTGCGAAAATGGCAGCAAAACATGACATAGATGTTCATACCGAAGAAACAGATGAGACTACAAATACTGGTTTAAAATGATAGATCTGAAAAACGAGAATAAAGGAAACACGAACAAAGAAAGAGAGTGACACTTCAAGCAATGACAAGATAAAATGGGGTGGCCCGGCCCTTGAAGTATTTGCCCCCATCAACTGGAGAGTGGATGACGTCACTGGCCAAGCCCTAACCGGCGCCTGGATCCCCACCAAACCAACTTCATAGTTGCACTGCCACTACCCACACAATGACCACCAACAAGCATTTGCCTGTTCTGCGGTCATTCCCCAATAAATGAAGGCAGGAGTTCGGCAAAAAGTAAGACAAGTGTTCCCGGCGTCTCCTAGGCCTATTGTAGCGAAGCCATTGGAGCAGGCTTCATGGACTCGCGTAGAAACTAATATCACTTGCTATGTTTGCTCCTTCACATGCTCTTTTATGCTATCACATAAGCTCATGTTCTATGGGGATTCTAGATTCCCACGATCAATTTGCTACTAGGCTACTACTACATGGAGATGCGTGTATGTTTCCGCTCAATGGAAGCGCTAAATATTCGATCAGATATATGTATAGCTTGGAAATGCTCTTGACCTTTACTGGCTTTGTGTCCAGTGATGCACGGAGCTCTCTCTTTATTAGGAAACAGGAATCTGACATAACACCTACCATTGTACTAGGTTTCATTACTTTTTTAGTACCTTTAATAGGGCCCGGCCTTTTCTTGGAGGGTTTTGTGGCTCGATCATATGATCCATATTTTTTTGAAAGATCCGGCTGGTATTATCGGCTTCATTGATTTAGCAGAAAGCAATCGGAAAACAGGATGATCAAGTGATCGAAAAGGGAAAACAAAACAGAGATTGCCACCTACCCTACTCTAAAAAGTTTATGCTAATTCTCTCGCAAAATATCCACAAAAGGGGGCTCTAAAACCTTGGCTCCTGCCAATCTCCATTGCTCGACATTGCTTCTGACGGCTGACAATACCTGTTGCACGTTTGGTAGTTTTACTCTGAAAGTGCATTCATTCCTCTCCTTCCAGATTTCCCAAGCGATCATAATGATCATTGATTTGATTCCTATTCTGTTTGGCGGCACGGTCCTGCGTATGATTTGTTGACAAATTTGAACGGAGGTGAGTTGGCGCCTATCTCTGGGCGCTAATGAGGAACACCCAGACCACCCTGCAACTTGACGCTAGATTTCCGGCCCAAAATTGCAGTTCCATACCAAATGTGTGGAGGTTTCTTACATAATGGGCCGAAATAGCCATTGGGCCACCCTCTTCTCTGGAGTTGGTCGTTGCACCATAATCGATCCTGATGCAGGAGCCACATGAACATCTTCACCTTGTTGGGGGCCCAAACCTTCCAGATAAGAGTGTTGAAACTGGATTGTGTACCCTGTTGACATTGCATTTTGTAAGCAGAGTTTGTGGTGTAGCGGCCGTCGGCGTGTATCAGTCCATCTTATTTGATCTTCCTCTGCTGTGTTGATTACTGTGTTCGCGTCATGGAGTAGACGCCACATTCTCAGAAATTCTGGCGCAATTTCCATGGTATTTCCGTGTTGTGATTCTTGCTCCTTTGTTCATCAGAAGAGAGAATGTAATTTTGAGGCTGATTCTATAGAAACATACTCTGCCATTAGCAGAATAAGTATGACCCATACTTTGTGCGCATGCAGCCGTGCAAGCACGTGTGTACTGTGGACATATAGTCAGGCATACAAATTTACATCTTTTATTGTTTTTGTTGACCGTCACATACACTTCATCGCCTACCTTTTGTCCCGACTCTGGAGCTTCTATTACATAGGTTAACTTCGAATACGTATACCTAAGACCTTGATTTCTAGCAGGAGTGAGTACCAGTGCCATGACCATGCATGTTGTTATAGCGTTTAATTTGACAACTAGGCTGATTTTTTTATTTTTTTATTGAAAAGGAGGATGACCCCCGGCCTCCGCATCATTCGATGCATGCAACCATATTATTGAATAAAAACATAACAAAGTTTTAAGGTCCAAAAAGGCTCATAAACTGAGCAGTAGTCGAAAGGAAATAAATCTGAAAAGCACCACATCCGACCATATAGAACTGAAGAGTACCACATCCGATGATAAAAAACAAGCTACGATGCTTGCACATCTAGCCTATTATTAGCTCGCCACCCAAATCGGCTGAAGATAGCCCGCGCTACCGTCTCCCAGCGGTTGTACCGAATAACCATAAGCTCCCTGAAGTCCGCATGAGTGAGTAAGGACCACATACAGATCCAAGCTATTGCTCTGTAGATAACCTGCAAAAAATTAGTAAATTTTGTCCCATTAAAAATCATATCATTCCTAGTGCTCCATATAGCCCCAAATAGTGCACATATTCCTATCCGAATATGTTCAGCTATGGGTATGTCCACTCCATTAAGCCACGTCCCAAATAACGTGTTTATACTCCTTGGGGGATGAACGTTAAATGCTATATAAATTGATCGCCACAATAATTTTGCAAGAGGAATTCAAGAAAGAGGTGTTTAATTGTTTCATTTTGATCACAAAAACAACACCTGAAGTTACCAACCAAATTCCTTTTCACAAAGTTATCTTTGATTAGAATGACTTCTTTATGAACAAACCATATAAAGATTTTAATTCGAAGCGGAACTTTAATCTTCCAAATGTGAAAAGACCTCGACAATGGCCCGAAATCAATTAGGTCCGAATACATGGATTTCACTGAGAAGATTTCGTTCGTGGTTAACTTCCAACGAATTGTATCCGCCTGATTGGATAGGTGAACATCCATCAACCTACGGACCAGGTGCAACCATGCATTCCAACGTTCCCCTACTAGGGAGCTCCTAAATTGGATATGAAGCGGTATCGAGTTTAATACTGTGGCAGTATAATCCTCCTTACGTTGCACAATATTATATAAGGAGGGACATTACAAAGCCAAAGGCATCTCCGCTAGCCATGTATCCTCCCAGAATCTAGTAGTGGTACCATAACCGACTAGGAACTTCGCCCATTGAAAGAAAGTTACTTTTGTCCGCATTAACCCCTTCCAAAAGGGTGAGTCTGTTGGCCTAGCAGTGACCTGGGCCAAAGTCTTAGAGTGTAGGTACTTATTCTGCAAGATTTGTACCCACATACCCTTGGTCCCAATAGATAGTCTGTATAGCCATTTGCTAAGAGCAACTCTAGCAGACACCGCATCCCGTCCCGACCCGGAAAATAACCGCCAAAATGCGGGTCAGGGCGGAAAAACCTGCCCGAACAGACCCCGGATCCTGCCTCGGCCTAAATTTTTTTTTGAGGGGCGCGGCAAAATCCCGACCCCAACCGGGGAAAACGCGGGTTCCCCCCTCACGGTTGCGGTGTCCTGCATATAAGCGAAAGCGGTTGGTGGGGGGACATTTCAGCCCGCGCTTTCCCCCACCAACCACCTCCCCTCCCCCCCCTCACGCCGCCGCCACCCCGCCGCCCAAGATTCCGGCGAAAGCAGCCGGCAGCAGCTCGCCGAAAGACCGCCACACGCATGAGGCCTCCAATCTCCCCCCTGCGCCGGCGGGCCGCCGGATTTGCGGATCTGTGGACCTTCACCCCGGGGCCGCCGGATTTGGCTTTTCCGACCGCCGGTGGCTGCGCCAGGCGATGGAGTGGTCGGGGAGCATCTCCCGCAACCCCAGCAAGGGTGCATCGCCGCATGCAGGTACGGGTTCGTCCTCCCGGTGCCGCCGATGATTTGCGGGCATGGATTCGTCCGGCCGTCCACCGGGCTCGGTGCTCGCGCAGCGGCTCTGTGGCTCGCCGTTGCCGCTCATACAGTGCGACGGCTGCCCGCGGACAGTGCTGCGTCTAACTTCAGGCACACCGAAGCACCCCGGATTGGTGTTCTTCAAATGCGAAAACGATGGGGTACGTGCACTTGCGGTAGCTCATTTTGATAGCTCATTCTTTGGTTCAACTAGAGGATCCTCATTTCGAACATGCTCATTCATTTGTGTAGGAAGATAGATGCTCATTTTGGTTTTGGGAAGGCGAATACATTAATTCATTGATAGAAAGAAATTAATAGACGTCCATGCACTCCTTAGTAGAATCGAAGGCAATGATGCGGCTGCATTTGCAACTAGAGGGGAAGCAACGTCTACTTCTTTTGAACCAAAGATGAAGAATGAAGAATGCAAGATCAAGAATCCGCAGATCAACAATGATTGCATGGAGAAGATATTGCATCAACTAGTGGGAGCAATTATGGAAGTTGAAATCTTCTAAAATGCATACTTGTGGTTCTTGTTTTCTTTGGTCTTGCTATTCTAGCAAAGATTTGGTGATGTCTTATGTATCCAATGTTGTTGAAAAATTAAAAAAATGCATTATGCTAGATCAAATTAAGGTGCAAATTTAGGTTTTCCGGGCCGGGAGGAGCTGCGCCAGATCAGACCCCGCAAAGCCGACCCGTAAAAAAGCATATTCCGCGAATATCCTTTTTTACGGGTCCGTTATGCGGGGTCTGCATCTGCGGCCGTGCGCGCCGGCCCGCAAACGCGTTTTTCCACGAACTGCAAACATGTTTTGCGGGCCGGACGGATGCGGGGTCTGCTAGAGTTGCTCTAAGTAGACATGTATTCTTTACCTCTAAATTTTCAATCCCTAACCCGCCCTGGTCTTTTGGTCTACAAATGATATCCCATCTAGCCAACCTCTACTTCTTCTTGGCCTCATCACTTTGCCAAAAGAATCGGGATCTATAGAAGTCAAGTCTTTTCCGTACCCCTACTGGTACTTCAAAAAAAGATAGAAAGAACGTCGGCAGGTTCGTCAAAACCAAATTTATCAAAAACCAACCGAACTCCATAAGACATATGCTTACCCTTCCAGCAGCTCAGTTTCTTTTCAAATCGATCTTCTATATATTTCCATTCCTTGTTCGTTAAACGTCTATGATGAATTGGGATCCCTAGATAACTAAAAGGCAAGGACCCCATTTCACAGCCGAACAAGTTTCTATAGTCATCTTGTTCCTCTTTGGCTCTCCCAAAGTAGAACGATTCGTTTTTATTGACGTTGATTTTGAGCCCAGACAGTTGCTCAAAAAGTCATAATACAAGCTTCATATTCCTAGTTTTTGCAAGATCATGTTCCATAAATATAATAGTATCATCCGCGTATTTTAGAACGGAGACAACTAGGCTGATGGCCGCTGGCATATATGGCTTTAACATAAAGAGAGGATTTGTGATATATAGGGGCGGGAGCATCAGCCCCATTTTTCTTTTGGCTTTTGATTTTCATCTTATATCTTTTGAACCAAAAGTCCAAGTTAAGTTTTGTTTTCATATTCGTGTTTTCTGTGACGAGGGCTTTCAAATCAGGCCCATATAACAAATAGTCTCGTGTAGAATTACAGAGGGCAAAGGTAGTAAATAAAGCTCACGATGCCTTCCGGGCATACCACTCTCTCTCTGGTATATATTTGCAATGATTCGACGCATGTTATGTACGTAGTTGAATATGCACCTACAACGACATATACTCATGTTCCCACCATTTAATGTGGTCCGATATATTATTTTGTAAGATAGTAAAGAAACAAGTATTCTGGGAAAACAACTTTTTGCTAAATCACTAATTAAAAAGTACTCATTGCAAAGAACATTCCACCTTCCCAGGTCACGACAAGCGAAGGAGTGCTCGTTAACTAGTTGCTCTGTTTTGCCAAATCACTAATTAAGGAGTACTCGTTGCAAAGAACACTCCACCTTCCCAGGTCACGACAAGTGGCGCACATGTAGCGCGCCACTTGTCGCAACCTGGGAGATTTTCCCTTTTTTCGTAGATCCGTTTATTTAAAATGTTTTATCTCTTAAACCGTGCGTCCAAATCTTAAACCGTTTTCACTATTGGATTCCTCGCGTCGAGATCTTCAAAACTAGATCCCATGTTGATAAGTTTTGACGAACTCTTTTTTCACGAAAAAACCGAACGAAAAAACCAAACCAGGAGCACGGTTTTTTTCCCTTTCCGAAAGAGGCACGCCCGTGCCTCTCCTGAAATCACAACCGTGTCTCTCGTGGAAAAAAAAAACAGAAAACACGTTTTTTCCTTTCCAAAAGAGGCACGCCCGTGACTCTCGCGAAAGCACAACCGTGCCTCTGGCGAAAGCAAAATCGTGACTCTCGCGAAAAAAACAGAAAACACATATTTTTTTCCCTTTTCAAGAGGCACGGCCGTGACTCTCGCGAAAACACAACCGTGCCTCTCGCGGAAGCAAAACCGTGACTCTCGCGAAAGAAAAAAACAAAAAACCCGTTTTGTTTTTCACTTTCCGAGAGGCACGCGGAAGTAAAGCCGTGACTCTCGCGAAAGAAAAAAACAGAAAACGCGTTTTTTTCGTTTCCGAAAGGCACAGCCGTGACTCTCACTAAAACACAACCGTGCCTCTCGCGGAAGAAAACCGTGACTTTTCGCGAAAAAAACGCGTTTTTTCGTGCAATTTTTTTTTCTCGAATTTTTTTGTCGAAAAGCTAAGGAAGCCGGGGGAAAACCAAAACCTCGAAAAAAAAACCAAAAAACCCCGTTTAAAAAGCCGAAAACGCGTGCGGAAAAATAAAAAAAAATCTGAAGGGAGCGTCCAGAACGCGACAAGTGGCGAATGGTTGAGAGCGCGCCAAGTGGCGCTGATCGTTACGAGGCTCCCGAAGGAGCGCTCGTTAACTAGTTGCTCTGAACTTTTTGGTGGATGGGATTATGATTAATAAATCCCGGCCCAACAATAAAAAAAAATTGGCCCATTTTCATGTACATATTTGTATTTTTTTTGTCTACGTATGAAAGTATATTTTTATGAAAATTTTCTCTCAAGAGAAGGCAATGGCAGCGTTCGCTACATATTATCAAGAGATCTCAATGATCAAATTGTTTGAGTTGAGTTGAGTTGGTGATGCAAGTTGATAGAGCAGGTCGTGGCATATATTAGTTGGTGCGGACAAGTTGATATACCACCTACTAATAAATAACATGGTAAGCTATCTCACAAAATCTTATCCAAATATAAATAAATTAAATAGAATTGAAACAACATAAGCATGAATGAAATCTTAGATTTTTCACCGCTTTAGTGTATACTCTATTTACATTCTCAAAACTTTTTTAATCTGCTACCATCTCAAGATTGCATGCTGCGTTCTCAAACTGAATACGGGTTTATATATGTAGCTGCGTACATCCATCCAGTGAGACGAGACAGGAAAACACCGGCCACCTATCTCAGAGGGCACGTAATTAACCGAATGGATGAAGTACTCCCTCCATTTCTTTTACTTGCCGTATATAACCATTTTGCGTCGTCCCTTCCTTGGTATGCAGGTTTGAAGTTTATGCAGACTCTGAAGAAACAAACTGGGACTACAAATACAGCGTGCGTAGTGCAGCTAGGGGAGATTACAGACATACAAAAGGTAATAGGAGAAGAATGGGAGCAGGGGATACAGGGATTGTGATACAGGATTCAGAAGCATTCTCCAGTTTTGTGGTCATTCGCCAAGGAATGAAGGCAGGAGCTTAGAAAAAAGCAAGACAAGTGTTCCCGGCGTCTCCTATGCCTAGGAAACACAAATCTGACATAACCTACCATTGTAGGTTTCATTATTTTTCTAGTACCTTTAGGGTCCCACCCTTTTCTTGGAGCGTTTTGTGTCTTGATCATATGATTCATTGGGAAACACTTTGCACTATGTACATGTATAGTCAGGCACAAAAATTTACATTTTCTATTCTTTTTTTGACCGTCTCACCGTCATATACACTTCATCGTCTACTAGGGTAACTTTGAATACCCAGGACCTTTATCACTAGTAGGATTAAATACTATTGCCATGACCATGCATGCTGTTACGGCGTTTAATCTGACAAAGAGGTTGATGCCCGCTTCTAAGCCCGGGCATTCGGTCTTTTTGGTTTGCTCAGCCCGGTCTTTCAGCCTTCTTCCAAGAATTCGGTCTTGCATAACTAATGGCCGAAATAATTTGACATTGCGATATGTTGTTGCAACGAAACTAAGTTAAGTTTGACGTGTTACACACTATAAACAAAATGTTTGATTTTTTATACATCTCTAATCTTGCTAATTCTTTTGACAATACTTGTGCTAAGTTTTCCAGTGTGTACTCACTAATGAGTGGTGGATGCATAACTGAATCTAAGGCACGGCGGCGTTCGCTACAAATAATTAAGACATTTCAATGATCAAATCATGATGCAAGTTGATAGAGCGGGTCGTGGTATATATTAGTTTGTTTTACAGACAAGTCGATATATCACCTACTGACAAACAACATGGCCAACATGTGGTAATCTATCTCAAAAATCTTAATCTAAAAAATAAAAAAAAATAAAAAAAAATTGTGAATGAAATCTTTCATTGTCCACCAATTTAGTGTATACTCTACTTACATTCTCAAAACCTTTTAATCTGCTACCATTTCAAGAATGTTGCGTCTCAAACGGAATACAGGTTTATGCACCTGCGTACTTCCGTCCAGTGAGACACGACATGAAAGCGCCACCCACCTATCACGAAGGGCATTTAGAGGTTGGCCTTACACTACCCAAAACGATTACCCGAATGAATGAAGACTCCCTCAATTTCCTTTTACTCTGCATATAACCATTTTACGCTTTTTCCGATAATCTGTGTGTGTATGTTTCTTTTGCGAACCGATCGTTAGTATATTACTCATCCGCATAAATGAATGTATCGCAAGAAACCTCTAATTGGAAAACCAACTGTTGGCCCATAGCCAACGCATAGACTACATACAACCCAGCTCGTCCCTTCCTTGGTATGCAGGTCTGAAGTTCTATCAAGACTGTGAAGAACACATATTGGACTACAAATACTGGTTTAAAATGATAGATCAGAAAAACAAGAAAGAAAAGACACCCAAACAAAGAAAGAGAACGACACCCAAACAAAATAAAATGGAGATGTCAAATGCCTGCGGTCTTTGCCCCCATCAACTGGAGAGCAGAGGATGTCACTGACCTAGCCCGAACCGGCGCTCGGATCCCCACCGAGCCAACTTCACTACGGCACTACTATTAGCCACACAATGAACACCCACTAGTAGAAAACAGGGATTTGGTCACAGGGCAATGCTCACGTTAGTCCCGGTTCAGTCACGAATCGGGACTAATGTGAGCATTGGTCCTGGTTCGTGCGGCTAAGGCATTAGTCCCGGTTCACCTGGGCCCTTTAGTCCCGGTTGATGCCACGAACCGGGACAAAACGGTGCAATGCCCATTAGTACCGGTTGATGGCACCAACCGCGACTAAAGGTTAGACCTTTAGTCCAGGTTGGTGCCACCAACCGGTATTAATAGGCTTTGAGGCATTAGTACCGGTTCATGGCACGAACCGGTACTAAAGTTTCCATTTTCAAACTCTACCCCCCAGACCGCCTTTTCAGTTTTAGAAAAAACAAAAGAAAATGATGGAAATGTCAAAAAAATAAAAATAAAATAAGTTTCCCATGTGATATGTGGTCTAGTTGTTGGGAAAATTTACAAATATGAATTTCGACTTTATTTGCAAAATCTCTCTGGAATTTGTAAAATGGGCATAACTTTTGCATACGAACTCGGATTAAAAAGTTTTTTATATGAAAAATCATCTACTCGAAAAGTTACATCCGAATTTAACTGGGGGAACCACGTTAAACATTTTCAAAATCCTCAAAAACCTAACAGAAAAAAGTTACGGGGCTTTTAAGATCTAGAGTGGAAAAAAAATCAAAAAATGTGGTCAAACTGTGGTCAAACAATGGTCAAACTAATTATTCTAGAATATTAGTGTTACTAAATAATTATTTCAGTTTTTTTGAATTTTGGTCAAATCTGGTCAAACTGTGGTCAAACAATGGTCAAACTAATTATTCAAGAAATATTAGTGTTACTAAATAATTATTGTTTTTTAAAACAATAGTTTCAAACTCAAACAGTGAAATGTGTCACTTCATGCTCAAGCTAAATTCCTGAGGGTTAATAGGATTGACATCTTACTATTGTCAGGAAAACAACAAGTGCAGACTTGGAAACGAGGGAGAACAGAACCCGGAAGTTAAGCGTGCTCAGGCTGGAGTAGTGAGAGGATGAGTGACCGTTCGGGAAGTTAGATGGTTTGGAATGATGAGGGGTGATTAGAGATTAGAGGATAAATTGAGCAATGATGAGGGGTGGTGATTAGAGATTAGAGGTTAAAATAATTCAGAAATTTAAAAATTAAAAAAAAATTCAATTTTTTTTTTTAAAAAAAAATCATAAAATTTCCTTTAGTCCCGGTTGGTGTTACCAACCGGGACTAGAGGTGGAGCTCCATGTGGCCGCGGCCTTTAGTCCCGGTTCGTGTAAGAACCGGGACTAAAGGGGGGAGGCATTAGTAACGACCCTTTAGTCCTTTTTCTACTAGTGACCAACAAGGTTTTTTCTATTGGTGAAAATTTTATACTTATTGTTCATCATATTCATCTTCCACATATTATGTTTATTATGATGCATTGTGAGTAGTTTCATCATGTTCTTGAGTACATAATTCCAAATATTATGGAACCGACTAAACAAAACTAAAAAATCACATGGTGGATAGAGCAAAGAGAGCATTTTTGCTAAATAAATTCATGAGATTTCGACTCATATACATCATGAGTTTCCATTGCAACAAATTCCAGTTGTGCAGACCTATCAACAGGTTGATACGAACTTTCATATCACTTACAACTCATTTGGCACCTATGTAGAAATGAAATCTATGACCGGATTTCATTTGCTAGAATCTAGATTCCAAATCCAAAGTTCATGTTTGGCTGCCACTGGGATTTATCAATGGAAATGATATCTATGTTATGTTTGGCTGCCATCTTAGCAAGTATTCATAAAACCACAGATACCAAGCTTGGCTGCCACATAATATTTCTAAATTTAAAATCCATGCCAACATGAAGCGAATTGCAGCATAGAACCATTTGTATATGAAGCAGCTCCATATAGCACAAATCCACATAATCAAATTATAACTTCCATGTTCTTATCCATAAAGCACAAATGCACATCCGACACGAGCAAAACAAAGGTTCAAAGGTTTAAATCTTGTATTAAGCAAAGTATAGAAGGCAAGACTACAACTTGTCATCACAAATGCATTACGGCCATAAAAAAATAATCAATTTTCGCATCCAAGGAAGATCATATGGCTTGACTTGAATCAGGACCCCCTTTTCCATTTCATCCGGTAAGATTTGATGAGAGTTGTACTTGTGGCTAGTGTACAACATGCACAATGTGCACAGTCCCAGGGAAGCGAGGAGTAGTGTGCGGGGTGGAGCTGGGACGTGCAGCATGCATAGCGGTTGACATGCATAGTGCAGCTAGGAGAGGTTACAGTCAATAGAAATAAGGAAAATAGGAGAAGAACGGGATCAGGGGATACATGATTCATAATCATTCACCAGTTATGTGGTCATTCACCGTGAAATGAAGGCATGGAGTCGAAAGTAGTAAGACAACTATTCCTGGTGTCTCCTAGGCCTATTGTAGCGAAGCCATTGTAGCAGGCTTCGTGGATTAGGCTAGAAACTAATATCACTTGCTCGATTTGCTTCTTTGCCTGCTCTTTATGCTACACGGAAGTTCATGTTTGATCGGGATTCCAGATTTCCCTGATCAATTTGTTGTTCACCTACTAGGCTACTACACCATGGAATTTGTTGGTGATGATGTCTTTCATGTACTTTGCATAAGGAGGCATTTTCAAGATATCAGTCAAGCGAGTACGCAAAAAGACTGGCCTAATCATTTCAGCAAAGTGTTCAAATTCTTCATCATCTTTCTTTTTAGTTGACTTAGGTGGAAAGGGCATAGGTTTTTGAACCGAGGGTTCTCTTTCTTTACCTTGTTTTCTAGCAACAAAGTCCCTTTTATCATATCTTTTATTTTTGGGTTGTGGGTTATCAAGATCAACTGCTGGCTCTATCTCAACATCATTGTCTGGTTATTTATTATTTGTTTGAGTGTCTTTGTGAACCTCATCATTATCTTTCTCATTATCAGAAGGCGAATGTTCACTATCAGATTGAGTTTCAGCATCAGAGATAGAAACTTCATTATCATTATCAGGAGGTTTTTCTATTTCAGGTTCACTAGAGGCATGCAAAGTCCTATCATTTTTCTTCTTCTTTTTATTTTTAGAAGGACTAGGTGCATGAGTGTTAACTCTTTGAGAGTCTTGTTCAATTGTTTTTGGGTGTCCCTTAGGATAAAGTGGTTCTCGAGTCATTCTACCTCCTCTAGTCATTACTCTAACAACATGATCATTGATATTATTATTCATTTCATTAAGCAATTCTCTTTGAGATTTAGCAACTTGTTCTAATTGAGTTTAAACCATATAAGCATGCTTTCCTACACCTCTAACATCATTGGAGATTCTAAATAACAAGTCACTCAAGCGAGCAATCATATCAGAATTGTATTTCAATTGTTTCATAACATTTGCATTGAAATGATCTTGCTTCCTAATGTAATTTTCAAACTCATAAAGGCATTGGCTAGGATGCATATTATAAGGATTGTCATTATCATTGAACTTCATTAAAGAATTTACCTCTACCACCTTAGGTGGTGGTGGTGTATCAAGCCCATGTATTTCTTCAATAGGAGATAAATTTTTAACATCCTCAGCTTTAATACTTTTTTCTTTCATAGATTTCTTTGCCTCTTGCATATCTTCAGGACTAAGATATAAGATACCCCTATTCTTCGGAGTAGGTTTAAGCGGTGTTTTGGGAAGAGTCCAATCATCATAATTTTTCAATATGTTATTCAATAATTCTTCAGCTTGTCCAATAGTTCGTTCCCTAAAAACACAACCAGCACAACTATCGAGGAAATCCCTAGAAGCATCGGTTAGTCCATTATAGAAGATATCAAGTATTTCATATTTTTTAAGAGGATGATCAGGCAAAGAATTAAGCAATTGGAGAAGCCTCCCCCAAGCTTGTGGGAGACTCTCTTCTTCAATTTTCACAAAGTTAAATATTTCCTGTAAGGCAACTTGTTTCTTATGAGTAGGAAAATATTTTTAAGAGAAGTAATAAATCATATCTTGGGGACTACGCACACAACCAGGAGCAAGAGTATTATACCAAGTCTTAGCATCACCCTTTAATGAGAATGGAAATAGCTTGAGAATATAATAGTGGCGAATTTTCTCATCATGAGCAAAAAGAGTGGCTATGTCATTCAACTTAGTAAGATGTGCCACAACAGTTTCAGTTTCATAACCATGGAAAGGATCAGATTCAACCAAAGTAATTAACTCCGGGTCGACAGAGAATTCATAATCCTTATCATCAACAAAGATAGGTGAAGTAGCAAACTGAGGATCATATTTCATTTTAGCATTCAAAGTCTTTTATTTATACTTGCATAATAGTTTTTCTAGATCATCTCTATATCCTTACAAGCAAGAATGTCTCTAGTTGTCTCCTCATCCATAACATAACCTTCCGGTATCTTAGGAAATTCATATCTAGGAGAACTAGTTCTAATCGGTGTTTCAAGATTTTCAGTTTCAAGCTCTTCATCAGTTTCAGCAATTTCATCAGTTTCAACATTCTCAAAAGCTTTAGTTCTAGCAAGTTGTTCATCAAGAAATTCACCTAGTGGCACATTATCATCACGCAAGGTACTAGCATCATCATAAATATCATTCATAGCAGAAGTAGCATCATCAATAACTTGTGACATATCAGCATAATAACATGTGGTGGTGTTGCAAGTTTACTTATAATAGAAGGTGAATCAAGTGCAGAGCTAGATGGCAAGTCCTTACCTCCCCTCGTCTTGGACGAAAAACTCTTAGTCTTAGCGTCCTTCAGATTCTTCATAGTGATAATTTGATAATAATCCCAAGTGACTCCACAAATATAGCTATGCTCCCTGGCAACGGCACCAGAAAAAGGTCTTGATAACCCACAAGTATAGGGGATCGCAACAGTTTTCGAGAGTAGTGTATTCAGCCCAAATTTATTGATTCGACACAAGGGGAGCCAAAGAATAATTGCGGGTATTAGCAGCTGAGTTGTCAATTCAACCACACCTGGAGATTAATTATCTGCAGCAAAGTGATCAGTAGCAAAGTAGTATGATAGTTTTGATAGTAGTAGCAAGAACAATAGTAATGGTAACAGTGATAGCAATGATCTTGTAGCAAGTGCAACGGTAACAATAGCAATGGTAACTTAGCAAGAACAATATGAGAGAAATTCATAGGCATTGGATCGGTGAATTAGTTGGATGATATTCATCATATAACAGTCATGAACCTAGGGCGATACGGCACTAGCTCCAGTTCATTCATATAATGTAGGCATGTATTCCGTAAATAGTCATACGTGCTTATGGAAAGAACTTGCATGACATCCTTTATCCTACCCTCCCGTGGCAGCGGGGTCCTATTGGAAACTAAGGGATATTAAGGCCTCATTTTAATAGAGAACCGGAACAAAGCATCAACACATGATTAATACATGAACTCCTCAAACTACGATCATCACCAAGAAGCGTCCCGACTATTGTCACTCCGGGGTTGCTGGATCATAACACGTAGTAGGTGACTATAACTTGCAAGATCGGATCTAGAACATAGATATAATGGCGATAACATAAACGGTTCAGATCTGAAATCATGGCACCCGGGCCCAAAGTGACAAGCATTAAGCATGTGAAAGTCATGGCAACATCAATCTCAGAACATAATCCCTACTCCTAATGGAGCAGTTGGTAATCTCTGTTCCACGGTTTTTTTTCGTCGCACCTCCCACCCTTCGCCTGGTTTATTTTCGTCTCTCCTCCCACCTCCCAGTTCCCCAAAAAAACCAACCAAAACCACGTTAGGAGGGAGCGATGCGTCCACATAGTTCCCTCGCACGCCAGAAAAACGAACGAAATAAAACCTACGAAATTAAACCAGCGAAAAAGTTCCACTACCCGCACGCACGAGCGAGCGAGCGAGCAGTGAGGCGTCTAGAGAGCCCTCGAGCGGGGTTCCGCCAGAGGACATCCCTTCGCCGCCGCCATTGCGCTCGCAACAAGGATCCCTGCGCTATCTCCGTTCACCGCCGCCGAACCCCTTGCCATCGCGCTCGCAACAAGGATCGAGGCCTCCAGACTGCCCTCGATCCATGCGCTATCTCTGTTAGTCGCCGCCGCCTCCGATCCCCTTCAGGAGCCTACGCCCTAGGTCACGTCGGCGCCGCTGCTACGCCACCGCCGCCATTCTGCTCGCACGTTGCCATCACCATCACCCCTCTCGGATGCCTGTGCCGCCATCACCCATCGCCACTGCTCGGGTGTGGAGCTCGTGTGCCATGGCCGCCATGGCATCCATGGCCGACACGAGGGGACCTTGGCCTCGGCCATGGCTGCCTGCTTGGGACACGGGTTCGCCACGTCTGACTCCCCCAGCGCCTTGTGGACCACCATCAGAAGCCCCAGGTCCGCCGCCATCGAACTTAGGTACGCCTCGACGAACATGGTCGATCAAGTGATCTAATCTGATCCCATGTTCCAAAGTCCTAATGAGAACGTACTCCTACGTGGATCCAAGTCCGAGTTGGGAGCGATGTCGATTTGATGAACGTGCAAGGAATTTCTGAATCTAGGACTTATATTTTACTATATATGTTCACTGGTTATTCAATTTAATTGTTCGTACAACAGCAGATTTTTTCTTTTAGCACAAATTTCAGTAGTTGTGTTTGCTTCTTTTGAAGATCACCAATCATATCACAACTGTTCCCATCCAACAGGTTAAGCAGAACTGCAAAAGCAACAGCAAATTTCCTATGGTACATTGTATTTTTAGTTTCGGTCCATCAAATTCTCTGGTTGAAATGTGTGTGTCTTGCTGCAGCGGCCAGTGCAGTTCCGACTTAAGTTCAGAGTCACACTCTCTCTTGCTGCTCTCTGCCATCTAGATCAGCCCTTGATCTAGACGATTTCATGCCCTCCATTGCCGTTGTTGCTATAATATGGTTTATTACAACTTGTCTGAATGGGTTAGAAGAGGAGTGATTTCATGTACGTTCCAATTTCATTGTCATTTGAAGTGTGAACTTGCTTCAAACAGTGAATTTGCCTTCCTGCCACAATATTTCCCGGCAACGGTGGTTGTATTGGAAACATTAGCTTCCAAAAGGTAAATGTTTTCTCACCAAATATTTGTGGTTTGTTCAGATAAGAGGTGCAATGAGTAGCACTGTAGTCTTTCATGGAATTTATACTGTAAGGACACATTGTGAACTCTGATTATTTTTATTTAACCTCCACAATTGTAGCCCTCAAACTAAAAAGTAAATGTTTATTGATCTGTATACATGATACTATTGTGAGATGGTATGATACATAAAAGACGGCCTCAAGCTCCTATACGGAAGCATCCAGTCTCGCTGTTCTACCAAGTTCGCTGGAACGCAGACTACGTGTGCTCCACCTGAGGTACGCCGTTCTAAAATCCACACAGCCAAGCCATGAGTAGTCTTGAAGTAGCAAGTTGTTATATTTAAAATTTTATTTAAAAGAGCATGCATTTCGGGCTTTATACTTCACCATGATCTTTTACTGTGTGCATGTAACCATAATGTCTATAGTCCGCGGAGTTCAGTTCGGAGTCACTCTCTCTCTTGCTGCTCTCTGCCATCTAGATCGGTCCTAGATCTAGACGATTCAATGCCCTCCATTGCCGTTATTGCTATAGTATGATTTATTACAACTTGTCTGATGGGTTAGAAGAGGAATAATGAACTGTTTCATGTGCATTCATTTATGTTTCAATTTTATTGTCATTTGAAGTGTGAACTTGCTTCAAACAGTTAATTTGCCTTCCTGCCACAAAATTTCTCGGCAACAGTGGTTGTATTGGAAACATCAGCTTCCAAAAGGTAAATGTTTTCTCATCATATATTTATGCGTTGTTCAGTTAAATGATGCCATGAGTAGCACTATAGTCTTTCATGGAATTTATACTGAAAAGACACTTTGTGAACTCTGAATATATTTATTTAACCTCCACGATTGTAGCGCTCAAACTAAAAAGTAAATGCTTATTCCTCTGTATCCAGGATACTTGAAAGATCATGGATGTCGCCTAGAGGGGGGGGTGAATAGGCGCTTTAAAATAATTACGGTTTAGGCTTGAACAAATGCGGAATAAACATAGCGGTTAATTTGCCAAGCACAAAACCTAAAACAACTAGGCTCACCTATGTGCACCAACAACTTATGCTAAGCAAGATAAACTACTAGGTGAAAGCAAGATATATGACAAGAAACAATATGGCTACCACAAAGTAAAGTGCATAACTAAAGAGCTCGGGTAAGAGATAACCGAGGCACGCGGAGACGATGATGTATCCCGAAGTTCACACCCTTGCAGATGCTAATCTTCGTTTGGAGCGGTGTGGAGGCTCAATGCTCCCCAAGAAGCCACTAGGGCCACCGTAATCTCCTCACGCCCTTGCAAATGCAAGATGCCGTGATTCCACTAAGGGACCCTTGAGGGCGGTCACCGAACCCGTACAAATGGCAACCCTTGGGGGCGGTCACCAAACCCGTACACTTTGGCAACCTTTGGGGGAGGTCACCGGTACCCATCAAATTGCTCGGGGCGATCTCCACACCTAATTGAAGACCCCGACGCATGCCCGGAGCTTTACACCACAATGATTGAGCTCCGAACAACACCAACCGTCTAGGGCACCAAGGCACCCAAGAGGAACAAGCTCTAGGGTGCCCAAACACCCAAGAGTAATAATCTTCTCAAACTTCACTTCCACGTATCACCGTGGAGAACTCAAACCTATGCACCAAATGCAATGGCAAGGGCACATGGAGTGCCCAAGTCCTTCTCTCTCAAATCCCACCGAAGCAACTAATGCTAGGGAGGAAAATGAGAGGAAGAACAAGAAGGAGAACACCAAGAACTCCAAGATCTAGATCCAAGGGGTTCCCCTCACATAGAGGAGAAAGTGATTGGTGGAAATGTGGATCTAGATCTCCTCTCTCTTTTCCCTCAAAAACTAGCAAGAATCCATGGAGGGATTGAGAGTTAGAAAGCTCGAAGAAGGTCAACAATGGGGGAAGAACACGAGCTCAAAGGATAAAGTTCAAAGGGGAAGAAGACCCCCTTTTATAGGCGGGGAAAAATCCAACCGTTATGCTCACAGCCTGCACAGAGCGGTACTACCGCTCCAAGGAGCGGTACTACCGCTAGGGCGGTAGTACCCCTTTGAAAAACAACAACGAGGAGGCAAAAGGCCAGTAGAACCGCCGGAGCGGTACTACCGCTCGTCCTCACGGTACTACCACTCGACCTCACGGTACTACCGCAAATGGTAGTGGTACTACTACTTGCGAGCGGTACTAAAAAATACTTCCGTGCCTACCTCCGCTGAGCAAAACATGAGATTTTGGTCCGGAGCGGTACTACCGCTCAGGAGCCGCGGTAGTACAGCTCTGGAGCGGTACTACCGCTCAGGAGCCGCGGTAGTACCGCTACAGCCTTTACCAAAACAGCCACAACTTCTGCAAACGAACTCCAAATTCAACGAAACCAAGTTTGTTGGAAAGCTAACGACATGGGCTAACACAATCTTGATAGAAATATCAATAATAAGCAAATGAGAAAAGGACCATAAGAAAAATGGTGAGAACCCTTCCTCGGATAAGACCAGTAAAACCTCCAACACCGAAAACATCATAGAAGACGCATGCGAACTCCGTTTTCGATGAACTCAAGCTTGTCATCAACACGACCATAAGCTCTAAGACCCACAAAGAGAACCAAACAAGAACCAAGAAACATGATGCAAGGATGCAATGGTTTGAGCTCTCTACTAACGATACGATCAAGCTACCAACTTGAGAGCCCCCCCTTGATAGTATGGCAAACGATCCTATAACCCGGTCTTCCAACTACCACCATGAAGCCGGTAAAATAGAAAACCTATCAAGGGCAAACTTTTGCCTTGCACATGGTCCACTTGAGCTAGATGATGACAATCTTGACTCCCTCAAGTTGTACCACCTTTCTTGATTGCGTTGGCTTGATGAAGAGTAGATGATTGCTCCCCCATAGTCCACTATGGGTGAGCCACTCTTCGGCTCATCTTCACAAGTTCATTGTCACCACAATGGACGGCAAGCTTCAAGCACTTGATCTCTTCATGATGCATCACTTGAACTTGCACACCGCATCCTAACCCCACAAAGAACTCTCACGAAGGCCATGGGTTAGTACACAAAGCGTAATTGACAATGCTTACCATACCATGGGATCACTTGATCCCTCTCGGTACATCTTCTACGCTTTGTGTGTTGATCAACTTGATTCACTCTTTGACTTAGTCTTGATCAACCTCTCACAAGACCAATCTTTTCGGTAATTCCTTGAATAGCACCTTGGTCGACACAAACTCTCCTTGAAAGCAACACATGTACTCCAAGAAAAGCCTATGGACAAAACCTTCAAATATAACTCAAGGCAACCATTAGTCCATAGAGATTGCCATCAATTACCAAAACCAAACATGGGGGCACCGCATGTTCTTTCAATCTCCCCCATTTTGGTAATTGATGACAATCACTTTCAAGAGAGTTTATATAAGGAATTATGCATCACCATGCAATGCAACAACCAATGATGCATGAGAATGGTATGCAAATGCTTAGGAATAGAACTCTCTAAAACTCCTCCCCCATTGGCATCGATTGCCAAAATGGGTGAAAAGCTTAGAAGGCCAATATAAAAAGTGTTCCTCCATAAACTGTGTATTTCTCAACAAGAGAGTGGAATGCAATACACATGTCCAACGGTAAATACTTGGAGGAAGACAAACTATATTGAGGCCCAAAGATTGCAAATGAATGATATGCCACAAAGACTTAACAAAGAGAGAAACAAGCAATCAAGCAATCAAAAGATACCAATTGAAGCAAGCAATCAACGGATATCAATTGAGCCAACTAGACCAATGATCCTACATGCCACATGAATGAAATTAATTATGATATGAGCAAAGGAGTGTTCTAGGGAAACTAGAGAAGCTCCCCATGATTTGTGCACAATTTAGTTTTGTAATTGGATACAACGAGCACAAAATAGGATCGTCACTCCCCCAAGATCAATAGAACCTCACGACAAGTGCAAGAGAGCAACAGAGTGTTCTAAGGACACTAGTGAAGCTCTCCTTGATTTGTGCACTCCTTACAATATTTGCATTAGGATACCAAGTGCACAAAATAGGATCATCACTCCCCGAAAATCAATAGAAACTCACAACAAGTGCAAGTGAGCATGTATGAAACAAAGCCTAGCACTTGCAACAAACAAATGGTTGATCAACATATAAAAGAGGCAACTTAAGAGTAGGCTCAACCAAAATGATGTGTGTGAGTCATGGGAAAGCACTTGAGAAGACTAATGTACGGATGAGCATTAAGCATCAACATAGTCTTGGATAGTGGAGATACAAGGTGCATGACATGTCCTCCCCACACACACACCAAGCAAAAGGGTTCACAAGCACACTAAAAATGCAAAATGAATAACCAACACTTGTGACAACCCATGGTGAAGATAGAAGAAGAAAGCCTCATCAAGACGAGGGATACCAATTAAGATGGCAAAAGCCTCGTAGAGATAAGCATGAGGAAAATAATCTTCACCACACCAGAGTGCATCAAGATGCAACGAGACAAGATACACACTCAAGGCAAAAGCTTTCACGGAGCCACCAAAGAAAAAAACAAAAGAAAGACAAGGTGGACGTGAAAGAAAGGGTATCATCTAGATATGCAACTTCTCTCAAGTGTATAAGATTCTAGGTAGACGAAATCATGATGATATATATCTACAAAGAAGGATGTACACCCGGAATAGTTACAACACGAAGGAACAAGATATCCAAAAGGAAGTCATAGATATACCAATAAGATATTTGCTTGGAAGCATAGCACATGGCTAGATATGGTCTTATTGTATATAGATGAATTCCTACCACACAACCATCAAAGACATCACAACTAGCAACATGAGATCATCGTTGAGATGCTTTGAGAAAGGAAACAAGTATCACAAGATGGAATGACTATCATGCCAAGATGCAACCTACACAAGGTTGAATGCAAGAAAAGAATGCATGAATAGATACTTGTTACCGAGATATTATTGGAAGGATGTAGAAGAAACCAATTGAAGGTAATAGATAGTAGTTCATTGAGCATCCTAGCTTGACTCCAATAAGCACGTGATGACACCACCTTCCTTGTGAGTGAGCCGAGCATCCAATGCATCTCCAATTTTTCCTAGAACAACAACACAAACAAAATGGTACCCAAACTCATTGGGACCAAAGAGTTAGAAACACCAACAATACATAGGACAAACTCCACATAAATATGTGCATATAGATATGGAAATGAAATTCATGCACATCTCATCCAATTTGAGACTTGGTGGAGTTTCCCCTATATATTGGGTCAAAGAGAGTAAGCATGCCAAGGAAACTACATGAAGTTAATATGCATGCTCAAGACTTTCAAGAACCGATACCAAAATACAAGGAAATACCAAGTGAAAAGAATACCAAATGGAGAAATCATCACTTGGAAGATATCATTAAAAGATACATCAAGGAATGAGATATCCATTGGAACCCACAAAATGATATCAAACTCCCAAAAGAGAGGATGGTTCCAAACAAACCAAGCTCTCTACAAAGTTTCATGATGGCACAAGTACCAAAAAGAAACGGCTTGCCGTCCACCAACACACACTTAAAATGGATCACAAGTTTAGTGTTTTATAGAAAATAGGATAGCTCCCCCACGAGTTGTGCATTATAGAGAATTTGCATTTGAATACAAAATGCACAAGGTAGGATCACCACGTTCACTATATCAAGGAAAACACTAGACAAGATCAAGAAAACAACAAGATCCTCAAGTGGCACGGAAGGCAAAGGGAGTTGACACAAACTTGGCAAGAGATAAGGCAAATAAAAAGCAAACGCCAACGTGAAGATGATCAATAATTTCTACCACACATAAGTGAGTACCAATTGTCAAAAGACAAGAAGTATTTGGAAATAATTCCCGGTGGTAGATAGCAAGGATATCCGACATCATCTTCACACCAAACACAAGCAAATTGCAACTTGTAGAGCTAACATGCCACCTAGGAACAAGATAATTTACAATATCAATTCTAGGTGACAATATCTCAAATGTACACATTTTCTAGGCTAGTAATATACACATAGCATATTACTCCCCCATAATGTGATACCAATTAAAGATAAACAAGAGGCAAAATAAAGATCCAACAAGAGATAATTAATGGACAATTTAGAATTTGAATTTCTCATGAGAAGACATACCACATAGCGACTAGATAATCTTGTAATATCAATACTAGATGGTATTCCTCATGTACACACATTTATAGGATTGTGAGGTGTACAAAGCACATCACTCCCCCATAATGGGATATTCCATTAATCTCTCACAAGAGCCAACTAAGATACAAATAAGATGCATAAAGGCTCAACGTACGACACACATGTACATGATGTGCAAACCAACACACACATACTTGATTACTCAAGATAAGCAATTGGAGGCACAACATATACAAACACATGCAAGGAACAAAACCAAAACATGCAAAGGGGCAAGTAACTTTCAATGTAAACAATTTAAGTACAAGTTACCGGAAGGAGGCACATTGGATATAGTATAGAAACTTGATAACCCAATTAACTTGGCTTGAGACACTAAGAATGATGAAGTCCCCTTAATTCTTCATAATGTAGCCAAGTCTCCAATGCCCTCCAACAACACCTATTGATCAAGTTTGAGCTTGTTGGTCCCCAACCAAGTTGGGTCCTAAGAGGTTAGTCACAATAGGCTTGGCAACCCAAATGGTTCTTTTCTTGACACCACTTTGAGTACGAACAAACTTGGCAAACACATTGCCAACCTTATCCTTCCCAAGAGAATAAATATCATCAATAATAATTGGTTTGGATAAGTTGCCACTAGTGCATGAAGAAGCGAGGTCACCTTTCTCACGACATAGGTAGCAACGTCTACTCTTCACTTTATTCTCACTTGATTTCTCAACTTGAGAAGCATTAGCTCGAGTTTTCTTGGGAAGAGGCATTTCTTCAACTTGTGGTTGAGCATGAGATTGAACTTGTGTCCGCTTCCCTTGTTACTTGTCACTAATGGTCTTCTTCTTCAATGGGCAAGATCTCACATGATGCCCTTCAATTTTGCACTTGAAGCAATCAATCTTGGCTGAATTCTTGACTTGTTCTTAGCCCTTATTCTTGTCATCTTGGACTTCTTCTTCTTAATGGAGTTGAATCCAAGTCCACCTTTGTTATTGGGGGATTTTTGTACGCTCAGGATATTGTTGAGTGTGGATTTCCCTTCATGACTCTTTTCCAAGTCTTTCTTCAAAGAAGTGACTTGGGCCTTGAGCTCTTTGATTTCCTCTACATGGTTAGTCTCAACACAAGTACTAGAGGAAGTATAAGCTTCATCGTTAGAGCAACAAGGCAAGGAAAGCAATTCATCACAAGATGTACCAACATTGTGAGTAGATGAATTACAAGGACTAGCACATGACAATATAGTATTTTGACTAGAAGTGGTGCTAGTATCCACATGAGGCTCACTAGATGTTACCTTAGCAATCATGGCCTCATGAGCTATCTTTAGCACATTATGGGATACTAGAAGATCATCATGAGAGCCTGAGAGCTTTTCATGACTTTCTTCCAATTTCCTAGATAGCAACTCAAGTTGAGTCCGAAGCTCAACATTCTCCTTCAAAATGGATGCTTCACAAGTAATAGAGTTAGTAGCACAAGCATCATCAATAATAGGAAGAGGAGAAGGCAACTTGGCAAGCTCTTTTGAATATGAAGCTTTAAGTTGTGCATGAGACTCGATGAGTTTGATGAGCTCACTCTTAATGACTCTTGAGCCATTTTCGATGTGCCCAAAGTCCTCAAGAAGTTTAGCACATGCAACTTCAAGGTTCTCATTTTTAGTTTCAAAAACATTGTCCACCTTAAGAGCTCTATCATGAGATTCCTTCACTCTAGATAATTGTAGAGCAAAAGTATCCTCAAGAGATTCCTTGGTGGTTTGTTCAAGTTCAAGAGCTTGAGAGAGGTCCGCAATCTCATTAGCGTACCTTCCATTTTTTCAATGGTGACCTCATGCTCCTCGAGATGAGATTCCAACTCCTCAATATATTTCTTGCCCTCAATGGCAATGGACATGATTTCCATGAAGTTGGAACAAGCAATTTTATTTTTATGAAGAGCTTTAAAAATCATTTCCCCCTTAATTTTTAAGGAGGCAACACTATCATTCTCTTCATCATTATCATCATCATCATTAGCATTAACATCATCATCAAGAGACATATAGGGGTTCAAAGTAGGAGATACCTTTGAAGCCTTAGCCATAAGGCATAAAGCAATAGATGATGATGTAGGATCCCTTGAAACACCATTTGAGACCACATCTTGTTCCATGGAGTGTTGGGTTTCCTCTACATTGTTAGCACAACAACTCGAGGAAATACATGCATTTTTTTATCATGGCAACAAGATATAGAAAGCATATCATTATGAGATTTATTCAAGCAATTTCCACGTGATATGCATGGACTATCAACACAAGCATGTGAAACATGTAAGGTGCACGAAGTGTTAAAGTCCAAAGATGGAGCATTGCAACAAGATAGTGATGAAGAGTCATCAACGATAAGCACACTATCATCATTGCAATGACCAACACTACTCACCATAACATTACCTTGTGGAAATCCACTTGTAGGTGAAGTAGAAGAAGTTGAGAAGGCAACACGGCCGGAAGTGGAGGGAGAACAATCATCCCCACAAATCTTGGACACACCATATTTATCTTGAAGCTTTGTCCACAACTCATGAGCATCCCGGAACGGCATGAGTTGAAATATAACTTCATTGCTCAAAGCATCGAAAAGCACATTAGAAGCTTGAGCATTGAGATAAGAGTTTTTCTCATCCTCTAAAGATAATCTTTGGGGATCCTTTGGAGGAGAAAAACCCATATCTACAATTCGCTCTAAATTTGGGTCCATGACCCTAAAGAGATTAAGCATGCGAATTACCCAAACATCAAAATTTGTGCCATCGAAACTAAGAGTGTCAGAGAATCCTAATCCCCTAGTCGACATCTTTACTCTCTAGGCGGTTAAGCCTAACAAAGAGAGACGAGGCTCTGATACCAATTGAAAGATCGTGGATGTCGCCTAGAGGGGGGGTGAATAGGCGCTTTAAAATAATTACGGTTTAGGCTTGAACAAATGCGGAATAAACCTAGCGGTTAATTTGTCAAGCACAAAACCTACAACAACTAGGCTCACCTATGTGCACCAACAACTTATGCTAAGCAAGATAAACTACTAGGTGATAGCAAGATATATGACAAGAAACAATATGGCTATCACAAAGTAAAGTGCATAAGTAAAGGGCTCGGGTAAGAGATAACCGAGGCACGCGGAGACGATGATGTATCCCGAAGTTCACACCCTTGCGGATGCTAATCTCCGTTTGGAGCGGTGTGGAGGCACAATGCTCCCCAAGAAGCCACTAGGGCCACCGTAATCTCCTCATGCCCTCGCACAATGCAAGATGCCGTGATTCCACTAAGGAACCCTTGAGGGCGGTCACCGAAAACCCGTACAAATGGCAACCCTTGGGGGCGGTCACCGAACCCGTACACTTTGGCAACCCTTGGGGGCGGTCACCGGTACCCGTCAAATTGCTCGGGGCGATCTCCACAACCTAATTGGAGACCCCGACGCTTGCCTGGAGCTTTACACCACAATGATTGAGCTCCGAACAACAGCAACCATCTGGGGCGACAAGGCACCCAAGAGGAACAAGCTCTAGGGTGCCCAAACACCCAAGAGTAATACGGTTCTCAAACTTCACTTCCACGTATGACCATGGAGAACTCAAATCTATGCACCAAATGCAATGGCAAGGGCACACAGAGTGCCCAAGTCCTTCTCTCTCAAATCCCACCGAAGCAACTAATGCTAGGGAGGAAAATGAGAGGAAGAATAAGAAGGAGAACACCAAGAACTCCAAGATCTAGATCCAAGGGGTTCCCCTCACATAGAGGAGAAAGTGATTGGTGGAAATGTGGATCTAGATCTCCTCTCTCTTTTCCCTCAAAAACTAGCAAGAATCCATGGAGGGATTGAGAGTTAGCAAGCTCGAAGAAGGTCAACAATGGGGGAAGAACACGAGCTCAAAGGATAAAGTTCAAAGGGGAAGAAGACCCCCTTTTATAGGTGGGGAAAAATCCAACCGTTATGCTCACAGCCCGCACATAGCGGTACTACCGCTCCAAGGAGCGGTACTACCGCTAGGGCGGTAGTACCCCTTTGAAAAACAACAGCGAGGAGGCAAAAGGCCAGTAGAACCACCGGAGCGGTACTACCGCTCTTCCTCACGGTACTACCGCTAGGGATAGCGGTACTACTGCTTGCGAGCGGTACTAAAAAAATACTTCCGTGCCTACCTCCGCTGAGCAAAACACGAGATTTTGGTCCGGAGCGGTACTACCACTCAGGAGCCGCGGTAGTACAGCTCTGGAACAGTACTACCGCTCAGGAGTCGCGGTAGTACCGCTCTGGAGCGGTAGTAAAAATTTACATCCGCTCTAGCCGTGGTAGTACCGCTGCAGCCTTTACCAAAACAGCCACAACTTCTGCAAACGGACTCCGAATTCAACGAAACCAAGTTTGTTGGAAAGCTAACGACATGGGCTGACACAATCTTGATAGAAAGATCAATACGAAGGAAATGAGAAAAGGACCATAAGAAAATGGTGAGAACCCTTCCTCGGATAAGACCGGTAAAACCTCCAACACCGAAAACATCATGGAAGACGCATGCGAACTCCGTTTTCGATGAACTCAAGCTTGTCATCAAGATGACCATAAGCTCTAAGACTCACAAAGAGAACCAAACAAGAACCAAGAAACATGATGCAAGGATGCAATGGTTGGAGCTCTCTACTAATGATACGATCAAGCTACCAACTTGAGAGCCCCCCCTTGATAGTACGGCAAAATAGAAAACCTATCAAGGGCAAACCTTTGCCTTGAACATGGTCCACTTGAGCTAGATGATGACGATCTTGACTCCCTTAAGTTGGACCACCTTTCTTGATTGCGTTGGCTCGATGAAGACTAGATGATTGCTCCCCCATAGTCCACTATGAGTGAGCCACTCTTCGGCTCACCTTCACAAGTCCATTGTCACCACAATGGACGGCAAGCTTCAAGCACTTGATCTCTTCGTGATGCATCACTTGAACTTGCACACCACATCCTAACCCCACAAAGAACTCTCACGAAGGCCATGGGTTAGTACACAAAGCGTAATTGACAATGCTTACCATACCATGGGATCACTTGATCCCTCTCGGTACATCTTCTACGCTTTGTGTGTTGATCAACTTGATTCACTCTTTGACTTAGTCTTGATCAACCTCTCACAAGACCAATCTTTTCGGTAATTCCTTGAATAGCACCTTGGTCGACACAAACTCTCCTTGAAACCAACACATGCACTCCAAGAAAAGCCTATGGACAAAACCTTCAAATATAACTCAAGGCAACCATTAGTCCATAGATATTGTCATCAATTACCAAAACCAAACATGGGGGCACCGCATGTTCTTTCAATACTATTGTGAGATGGTATGATACATAAAAGTCAGGCTCAAGCCCCTGTACTGAAGCATCCAGTTTCGCCGTTGTACCAAGTTCGCCGGAACGCCAACCGCGTGTGCTCCAACTGAAGTACACCGTTCTAAAATCAACACATCCAAGCCATGAGTAGCCTTGAAGTAGCAAGTTGTTATATTTCAAAATTTATTTGTAAGAGCATGTGTTTCAGGCTTTATACTTCACCATGATCTTTTACCGTGTGCATGTAACCATAGCGTCTCTAGTCTGTGGAGTTTGCAAACGAGAGTGAAACCTATAATGATGAGTGGTGATTATCATATGATTACTAGAGCAGTAATTCAGAGCAAGAAAGCTATTTTACTGGAAAAAGTAAATCCAATATTAAACATAGTACTAGCGTCCTTCACCTACAAATTTTTCTTATCATTCTAGCAATCCAGAGGTTATTTAAGCCACAAGATCACACTACTGGTCACACTACTAACAGCAGGTCGAAATGAAACCCGAGAAATTAAATTGAAATCTTCGTGACTGCAACAGTTAGGCATGTAGTATGCAAGTTTATAGATGAATATATCAAGTTTACGATGAACTAAAACATGGCAGATTTGACAAACAACACACTTTAGGCTGAAGTTTTCAAATGGTTGTACAAGGTATCTATTACTGGTGAGTTAATGAAGCTTCATTACTCTTCCCCACATTGGTAACTTCACTTTTTAGAACTGAAGCTTCAATACTCTTCCCCACATTGGTAACTTCACTTTTCAGGATTGAAGCTTCACTCAGGTGAGGTGGTTCCTTTGGGCATTGCTATCTGCTGTATATGTAGATGAAGGACAATTGAATTAAGATTGCAATCAGAGTAGAAGCCATGATCTGTGGACCATTTATATTGTAGTCTGCTTCACTTTCAGCTTCTGTTGACAGAATTTGTAAAACTGGACCACATGTCAGCACTGACTCGAAGAAAGGAAGCCACATATTGCTTCGGCAGATTTGTTACTTAGCCCGTTTGGCCACAGAGCTAATCCATGAAACTTGCCTTTTTTGCCTTTCCTTTTTAATGTTCATCACATTTTTATATATGTTTGCGATGGTTAGAGTTTGCTAACATTATTGCACTGAAATAGTCTGTTCCTTGCACCTGTTTTGCAAGCTGGATTGTACGAAAGAATGTATCCAGAGATGGGAAAAGGAGCCATGTCACATTAATGCGGGGAGGGTAATATTAGGTAGAGATTCTTGTATCTGGACATTATGTATTTGGCAATGGTGAATTGCTTTATTTCACTATCATTTGTAGTGCTTGTGTGTTGTGTGAATCTCTACTCCTAAGGGGGAGTTGGTAGCTTTTCTGTTCTTAACATTTCGCCGAATTTTTTGTCACTCGTCTTGTTGATATGGTAAGATATTCCTGCATTTCAAATTACGCATTCTTCAAAATTATCACTTCTTGTCACTTTTCCTGGCATAAATGTTTGCAACTATGAGCTTCAATATGCATTCAAGTTCTGGTTTCTTTCATGTTTGAAAATTTTAATGGCTCCTAGGAGTTGGTAGGTATTCAGTTTTGCATATCAGCTATTTAGATGAATATCTCGTTGGTCAACATAATCTAATGAGTGTTTGCAACTATTTGAACTCCTTATAATCTTCTACAGTGGGGTGACTCGGCATTGTGCGGGGCAATTACAAGCTGATAGGTGACTTCTACAATGGTAACATGGAATTGAAGTTATCGAACTATGTTATGCTAGTATGTGGCGAGTTCTATAAATGATGCTGGTGAATATGAGGAAGAGAAGTTATGGAACTATGTTATTTTTGATGAGGTATCAACTAGCTGGAATCTTAATACCTTGTACTACAGATGCTTATTACCAATGCAAGTAAACACGTGTATTATTTATATCTTGAGAACATGACAGGTTAAAAAAATTAGTCGACTATCATTCGAAGAAACGACAAGAATGCAACCAATCGAGAGAAGCACATAGGCTTATATAGTGTGTTTTCCCACAATTCCTCACTTATTTTTTTCCAGGATTGACAATATGTACTTAGTTTATATTAATTCTGCATAAGAGAAAATGATCAATGAAGTGGGTCCAAGGAGCTAAATTTAAAAGTACGCAGTTACTCAACTAGACATGAACAACATTTGATTGTCATCTTCCGTACTGCTCATGGAAAGAAATGCAATAGTCTTCACATACTAATACATAGGCCTGAAACTTACTCTATCCTGTAGGAATTATGGTTGGAAATAAAGTTAATCATAATGCAGGCGGCCAATTAGTTCTTCAGAGACCAGAATGGGTGGGTAGAGATCACAAAAAGTACGGGTGCAAAGTGTAACTTGTGGTCATCAACTTCGGTTTCAAACTAACACCTCTCAATTCTTTGCTTAAGCTCAGATTTACACTTTGGTTAATCATGTGTTGCTGGTACTTTGATATTTTTGTAGAGACGCATTACAATTACTTTGCCATGACCAAGTTGTTGGATGGTCTGCACTTCCACTTAAATTAAATTAGTCCAGCACTATTCCACAAAAGGAAATTTTATTTGAATCTTCATTTTGGCTACTCTTGCCTCTGCCCGTTGAAGACCCTTTCTCAATCACGTTCGTTCAATATCATCTTGATATATTCTCTAGCTTGACCCCCAAGTTCAACATGGTCATTTTGATCTAACTAAAGTAAATGGGAGAAGGTTTACTTAGTTTCATTTTGATTTAACTAAAGTGTTTGGAGCTTAGCAGAACCCACTGAAGTGTATCAAGATGAGTTTCGAACACACTTTGCTCTCGATGAGAACATTAATTTCTATTTTTTTGTGTAGCAACGAACATTTATTTGTATTTTTTATGTAGCAACACACATGCATACTCCACGACGGCTCATCAGGACCTCGTCCGAGGTGAAAATTATGTGGCATGTCGTTTCATCGATGACGCATGAACGGATTCGAATGAAGGGTGCGGGAGGTCGCGGGCGTTGAGCATGGTGGCATCGTCTGCGGGGATGGCAGGCCGCAGCCGACGATGGAGGGGACGACTCAGACAGGGGGTGGCGAGGTGGTATGCATCAACATTCATCAACTGTGGGTGCCATTGGCAGGTGGCAACGGTGGTGACTTGGGTAGGGGGCAACGTCAAATATGCATTCAGTGACTTTCGCAGTCGCCCTCACTGAACTGACTTGGATCTGGACTACGATTCAGATTAAGTCTTATTGAAATTGGATTTCCTTTTTAAGCCGTTACAATAAGTGAGGTGGGTGGTTTGATAGAGTGGGCGAAGAGAACAAAAGTAGCAGGAGGAAGAAGAACAACAATAGTAACAACGGGTCATCGTCGGTAGAGGAGAGGCAATAGGTTATTAGATTCGAGTGCGGCTAGGCGGAAGGTCGCGGCGGTGAAGATGGTTGCAGGTTTAGAGGGATGACCCGCACCGGCGAAGGTAGTGACTCGCATATCTTCCACCTAGCAACACATATTCCTCATTGTTCCTCATCTCTCCATCCAAATAGATCTCTGTAACATACTTATTCACATTGCTGGTATGTATACTATGCCATTTTTCACATGTTGGCATGTGATTCCAAATAAGTTGTTTTGGTTCAGAAAAAATGTAATCTTCAATATTCTCCACCCAAATAGATCTCTCTAACATACTTGTTCTCACTGCTGGTATACGAGCTTTTATTATTATTATTATTATTATTATTATTATTATTATTATTTATATGTTTACTTTTGCAAATAAGAGATAAAAACCAATGGCTTTGATGATGCTTTGAAAATGTCGATTGACAAAGTTACTGGTGTAACTATGATGGATCAGAAAACTGATTGAGTTTTACACAGTCAGAAGAGATGCATACAAATAATTCTTCTTCTTTTGTATACAAATTGTGTATTTCTATATATGTTTATTTTTGCATACTATGGAGAGATGGAGATTGATTATGTCCATGTTTAAAAAAATAAATCCATTGACAATGGTCCTAAGACGATGTAGTTGGTACGGGCCAAAAATTCATCATGCTCTATACAACAGTATAAAAAAAGAATTTAAAGGCCCGTAGCAACGCACGAGCGTTCTACTAGCGGATACTAGGGATCAAGCCCTAACAAAACTAACTCGATTAATTACATGATGAATCTCATCCAACTCCTCACCGACCAGCGAGCCTACGAAGGAATTACTCACTCCCGGTGGGGAGCATCATGGAATTGGCGATGGAGAAGGGTTGGTGATGACGAAGATCGAAGATCTCCCTCTCCGGAGCCCCAAACAGACTCCAGATCTGGCCTCCCGATGAAGAACAGGAGGTGGCGGCGGCTCCGTCTTGTGAAACGCGATAATTTTTTCTCCCTGATTTTTTTTCTGGAAATATGTGATTTTATAGCGTTGGTTTCAGGGTCTGCGGGGCCACCAGGTGGGGACAACCCACCTGGGCACGCCTGGAGAGGGGGCGGGCCCTGGTGGGTTGTGCCCACCCAGGTGCCCCCCTCCGGTGGTTCTTGACTCCAGAAATTATCTCTATTTGTATAAAAATTCCTCGCAAAGTTTCGCTTCAATCCGAGAACTTTTATTTCTGCACAAAAAGAACACCATGGTAGTTCTACTGAAAACAGTGTCAGTCCGGGTTAGTTTCATTCAGATCATGCAAATTAGAGTCCAAAACAAGAGGAAAAGTATATACGACGGAGACGTATCATGCACTCTTGCTCTGCCCATAGGGGTAGTGGAGCAAATTAAAAAGTACCATAGAAACTTCTTCTAGAGAAAATATGGTATGACCAACAAAGGCACTGCACTCATTTCATGGTCAAAAGTCAGTAAGCCAAAGGACCAAGGGGGGTTGGGCATTCTGGACATCTTGACACACAACAAAGCTCTACTGATGAAAACCATCTTTAAGTTCCCTAACAAATACGATACACCTTGGGTCAAGTTAATATGGGAGAAACACTACCTAAATGACTTTAACTTAGATAAATTAGAGGGGTCCTTCTGGTGGAAGGCACACTTAAAAGACCATCCCTGAATTTAAGTCAGCCAACAATTGTACTCTTATATTTGGACAGACAACTTTTTTGTGAAGATTGCTGGGGAGAGGAAGCATTGGCTCAAAAATTTCCAGAACTGCACTCTTTTGCTATCCATAACTCACAGAATGTCCATGAATTCTGTGCATCTGGCAACTGGATAGAAAACTTTGACACCCCACTATCCAACATTGCATACAACCAAATCAACCAGCTAGCCAACATTACCCCCCCTTGATAGTCATGGGAAGGACAGATGGATCTGCAATGGGATTCAAAACAAGTACTCCTCCATGCATATGTACAAGCATATAATGGGAAATAAGGAGGGGCACCCTATTTTCCCATTGATCTGGAAAAGCTCTAGTAGACTGAAACATAAGATTTTTTTCTGGTTGGTTACTCACTGCAGAATCAACACCAAGTCACTTCTACAGAGGAAAGGAGTACCATTAGAAAACCCACATTGCCCAAATTGCAGCCAGGGTGCTGATGAGACAGAACTCCATCTTCTATGGGATTGCAACTTTGCACAGGAATGTTGGAACTCCTTAGTTCCACGCAGGAACAGAGGTAGTTTATGAGGAAGCACTATTTTCATCAGAACAACTCCCAAGATAATTTGCCTCACAAGTTGTCATCCTTGGATGCTGGAATATTTGGAATCAGAGAAATGGGAAGATCTTCACAGGATTACCACAATCTGTCCAATCTTGGATATTCCACCTCAAGCAAGATCTAAAGCTTCTTCAATACAAGATTAAGGACAAACACTTCCATCGTTTTTCACAGTGGCTTAATAATAGTTTTTAGCTCAGCCCCTACGGTTCCAAAAACAGGATTTGGCTAACTTCTTTTCCCTTGGGAGGTTTCTCCCTCCTCCTTGTAATTATTTGTATTTTCTTTACTTTTATTAATAAAAATATAAATTGTTCTACGGTCTCTCGGTGCAAAAAAAAGTATCTTGGCACCACATTCCATTCCTTCGCGGTCATCTCCAACCATCATACCTGCCTAGTAAGTAAGAAATCCACAAGTAGAGAAAACCACATCAAAAGTAGTCTTTAGCACTTTATGCTCGAACGTAGCCCAGTTGCGGCAATTTGAATTAGCCCAACAAACCGCAGCTAAGCCAAAAATATAAAATTTAGCTCCATCAGGTACGAAAATATAGCACCAGGAAAAGTATTGACACGGTCTTGGTTGATTTATTGGGTAACGTCCCAAAATCACGTGGGCTTAGGGGAGACAGCATCGGAAGACCAGGGTGTTTTCTTTTTGTGAAAGGCACATGAGGGACCAGCCGCACCTTTTAGGATGTCCTTTCATTTATGATATAGGTGTCGTGGTTATAAGTCTGACAGTAGAATGGGGGGTAGGGATGTAAAGGCAAGGTCCTAGCTATGGAGAAGCTGTACACACGAGTTTTACGAGTTCAGGCCCTTCTCGGAGGAAGTAACAACCCTACGTCTAGGAGCCCGGAGGCGGTCGACTGGATTATATGCGTGTGTGTTACAGGGGGTGCGAACCCTTGTGCCAGTGGAGGGGGGTGGCTTATATAGAGTGCGCTAGGACCCCAGCCAGCCCACGTTACAAGGAGTTCAATGTTCATAAAGTAGGAGCGTTACAGGTAACGTCTGTAGTAAAGTAATATAAATGACTATTAAGTCTACGAGTAAATGCCCGACCGTTGCTGCGCGGAGTGGCTCTAGGTCTTCTGCACGTCGAGTGGTTTAGTGGTCGAGTGACACAAACAAGGGGGGTCTCCGAGTGAATGGTAGGTCAAGTGGATTGCACTCGACACCTTTGTTGGGTCCCCTCTATTTACTCCTGAACCTCTTTGCTTCTAGGACAAGGACCTTAGGTAGGAGGTATAGGTCAGGCCTATTACCCTACCCAGGTCTATGTCCTCATCATTAGCCCCCGAATGGATTGAGGTCCGCGTGAAAAGAAGGTTGAAGTTGACCTTGCTCTTGGCTCTTGCTTTCATCTCCAAATGGGTGCCAGTTGTTGGAACTTCGGCTTCGTTTCAGTCACCTTGATCGATTCAGAAATGACCGACTGGTTTTATAACGTCATCCGTCGAGTGTTATCTCTGACATGGAATCTTTGGTGTGATCGGTTGTAGAGGATCCCGGATTTCGCGGGATTCGAAATTTTGGTGGAAGCGCGCCAGGCGGAGCGCGCTGTGGAAAGCGGAGTAGATAAGTAGGGCGTTTCGATTTCCGCGCCACCTTTTTCGCCACGTATCCCATGTGCGTCTATTAAGGGATTTGACAGGATCGCCCGGACCCACGCGTCAGCCACTCGGAAGTAGGCCCTTAAAAGCGGCGAGGCCGAGGTGTCCGCACTGTGTGTGCCCATTCTCCTTCTTCTTCCTCTTGCTCCTTTGCCTTGCTCGGCTTCTCCACCCTCGACGCCGCCGCTCCGCCGCCATGGGGAAGGAGAAAACGGCGGCGCTGGAACACGCGAAGAAGGCGACGGGGGCGGCGAAAAGCAAGAAGACGAATCAGGGATCTTCATCGCGCTCGGGGTTGCTGTCGGGTTGGATCCAGGGAGATTGGATCCGATCCTCACTTCAGTAGGAAGACTTGGATGATATGGCCGAGCTAGGGCTGATCGTCCATGAGTCTGCACGGCTGCCGGAGGGGGAAACGGAGCCACAGCCGCGACCGGGTGAGTCTGTTCTGCTCGCCACTCATGTCAATCGCGGCTTCTCGCTTCCTCCACACCCCTTCTTTCGAGGTTTCTTGAATTTCTTCGGGGCTCAACTCCACCATTTCACTCCCAACACCATCACATATCTTGCCGCATTCATGTCCATGTGCGAGAATTTCCTGGGATGTCGACCGCACTGGGGTCTTTTCAAGCACATTTTCACTATCCGCTCCCAAACAGTGAAGAAAGCGAAATCGAATGACGAGAAAACCCATGTTATCCAGATGTGTGCGGGTCTGGGTATTCAGAAGAGGAAGAGGAGTTCCTTCCCTTCGATGACTCTTCCTGAGTCGGTCAGGGGCTGGCAGTCGACCTGGTTCTATTGCCAGGATATCGCGACCCCAGGCCACTCGAATGGACTTACCCCTTTCTCTTTTGATCGTGTTCAGACTCCATCTCCGTTGAAAGTGACCGCCGCGGAGAAGGCAGAGACGGGCATGTTGGTCGAGAGGGTAGTTCAACTGATCAACCAAGGTGTCACCGGCATGGATCTGCTGGAGGTGTTCCTCAGTCGGCGCATTCAACCACTCCATGTGGATGTACTCCAGGGCTGGTGATACCGCTTGGGTTCATCCGGAGGAGGTGACGGCCAAAACAGTGGCCGAGTGGCTGAGCGGCATCACCGGGAACAAGGACAACCCCAAGGGCGCCAGGAGAGTCAAACCTTTCAGCGACAGCAACCAGCCAGACAAGGTTTGGCCATTACAACTGATTGAATTTGGATGTGTTTTCTGACTGTTTGTTGATCCGACTGATTTCCACTCGGCTCCTTGTTTTGTAGATTTATACAGAAATGTACACAATGCCCAATGGCAAACAAGCTCTGGAGCAGTACCATGAAGGCGAGGACAGCGCGGAGGAGAACGGCGAGTGGGAGTCTCCAGCCGACGATGATGAAGATGAGAGTGATGAGTCGGACGATGAGGAGGTAGGCGACTCACCACCTCGTTCTGAACGTTGATCCAAGCAGCACCATGATCCCGCGGGCAGGCGCGGCAAGGCTGTGGCCTCGAGCGCTCCATCTCAAAAGTGCGCTCGGTCTTCGACTCCAGAATTGGCTGGAAGGTCACCAAGCAGCCCAAGATCAATCCTTCGAAGGCTTGGAAGACCTTGCCTAGAATCAAGATGGACGTTCCTGTTGCTTCCGGGTAAATGTTCTCCCCGTATTTTCTTGTTCTGACCGATTCTCTTGTACTGACCGAGAGGATGATGAACCTTCACAGCCCGGCCTCGGCCGCGACTGATATGGATATCGACAAGACCCCAGATAACGAGGAAACCGACGGCGCAGCTACCTCCAAAGCCAGTAAGTCTACCCGACTCGAGTTTATTTGGATGACTGGATTGTTTGTCAGCTATCTCCTTGACTTTCTCTGTTTGTTGCAGCACCACGGGACGTTGTTGTGCTCCTGGACGATGAAGAAGAAGTACCGCTGAGGGGAAGGAGGAGGAGGGACAAGGAATTGAGAGGGAAAGCGCCTGAGGACCAGGTTCCTCAGTCGACTGAGACGCCTGGGATGGCAATCGAACGATCGTCAGATCCGGCACGTACCAATGTCACTTTTGCTATCCCGCTGTCGACTGATTGCCCATCAGGATCAGCTGCTCAGACTTCTGCTGTACCAATACAACCCCACGCATCAGACCCAACGGTTGCTCCGACTACTCTCCCATCATCGCTTTTCACTACGTATCAAACCCCGGACGACCTGCCGTCTGCCGCCAAGGAAGCTCTTCTTCAGTTGAACCTTGTGATGGGGCAAATGAAAGTGGTGCATGAGGCCAGTCAGGTGGCCTTCAACGCCGGAGCTGGTCTGCAGACCAATGTCCAGGTTAGTTGATTTCTGATTGATCATATTTCTCGTCCGATCACCCACCGGGGTGTGACTGTTTTGAAGTTGCACGAGTCAATTTGAGTCGTCTTGGATTGAATCTTTGAACTAGTGGGGGCACCCTTAGTGCACCCACTGGGTGTAGTCCCCGAGACCATAGTTGACTGCGGGCAGTCGACTGTGGTCTGAGAAACCAAATTTTGTCACTCGGTCTGGGCTGACCAGGTCGAATGACACCAGAGCCAGTGGGGGCACGCTAAGTGCACCCACTGGGTGTAGTCCCCGAGACCGTGGTTGACTGTGGGCAGTCGACTATGGTCTGAGAACTTTTTTTTACTCTCGCACTGGGCAGACCATGTCGAGTGTTTATTCAAACCAGTGGGGGCACGCCAAGTGCACCCACTGGGTGTAGTCCCCGAGACTGCCGTTGAATGTTTGATTCGGCGGTAGTCTTAGAGTAGCTATCACTGTGATGTCTTTTTATCTCGGTCAACTGATATGGCTTAAACTGCAGAAATCTTGTGATCTTGGGGCTCAGCTTTCCGCAATGAACAAGCAGCAAATTAGCCTCAACCTTGATCTAGAATTGGCCTAGAAGAATCTCAAGACTGCTCGTGATGAAGTAGCTGCCATGGGAGGTAACCAATCGTCAACTGTCTTTCTCACTGCCTGCCCTTTTCCTTTCCATTTTTGAACCGAGTGACTCCACTCGAGCAGATGTATGTAGTGAAAACCGTCAACTCCAAGCCTGTCTGAAGAATGTTATTTCTTTAGAGAAAATTAAGCAGGCTTTGGAGAAGAAGGATCTGGATCTTGCTGCTGCACAGAAGGAAGCGCGAGAGAAAACAGCACTTGCTGACAAGAAGCTTACTTCAGTCGACAAGTTAGAAGAGGAGAACTCCAAACTAAAGACTGCTGTCTCTGACGCCAATCGGGAGGTCGAGCGACTGAAGAAAGACAAGGACAGGCTGACTGACGAGCTTGGGAGCCTCAAGGCCAAGAAGGGCGAGCTGGAGTCTTATCTGGGCCAGCTTGCTGCAAAGCTGGTCCTAAAACTTGAAGGTACTGATGATTGACTGGCTTATTACGGTCGACTGTCCAGCTTGATTATATCATCGACTCATCATTTACTCGACTGTGTAGAGCTTTGCCAAGACTTTGAAGCGGAAACTGGGCGGGTCGAGACGGGTCTCGATCCCATAAATTGTCCAGTCAAGGATGATGTTGCGATGAATGTGCTGCGGTTGGAATCTCGCATGGACAACGCGTTTGCTTATCTTGCTCGCCTGAAGGCAGCGATGACTCGGGTTGATGCTGAACTCTGGCCTCAGGCGGAACTGTCTCAAGACCTCGAGTCTCTGATGACTCGACTGAATCAAATACCTGACCGAGTGCAAGAGTGGAAGAAGTCATCTGCTCGCTGTGGCGCTGATGTCGCATTGTCCTTGGTCCGAGTGCACTGCAAAGACGTCAAAGAAGACAAGCTGGCGGAGCTCAAGGTTGCTAACACAAAGAGGCACACCTTCCAATCCTTCATGGACACTTTCCTTGACGCTGCCACTCATATTGTAGACAGCATAGACCTTGACAGTTTCTGCGACCCAGCCAGTCCTTCTCCTGACGCGTGACCGAAAAACATTATGCTCCACCTTTATTTGTCTCGGAATGCCGAGTGATTGTGTAATCGTTAAACTTCTTCAGGCTTGATGCTCGAATACTTTTGATCCGTCGTCCGGAACATTAGGATTTATCTGAACTTGGTTTATCTCTGAATATGCTTGTGTTTGACTTCGAGTGGATTTTGCTTCTTCAATTGGAATAATCTTTGTACTTGAGATGCAACTATTGTACTTAAGGCACAGCTCCGAAGGAGAAGGTCGCAGTCGACCTGCACCTCGTCGTCCTTGCGGATAGGGAGGGAGCACATGTTGTACTTGTGGCGCAGCTCCGAAGGAGAAGGTTACAGTCGACCTGTACCTCGTCGTTCTTGCGGATAGGGATGGAGCGCACATTGTACTTGTGGCGCAACTCCGAAGGAGAAGGTTACAGTCGACCTGCACCTCGTCGTCCTTGCGGATAGGGATGGAGCGCACATTGTACTTGTGGCGCATCTCCGAAGGAGAAGGTTGCAGTCGACATGCACCTCGTCGTCCTTGCGGATAGGGATGGAGCGCACATTGTACTTGTGGTGCATCTCCGAAGGAGAAGGTTGCAGTCGACCTGCACCTCGTCGTCCTTGCGGATAGGGATGGAGCGCACATTGTATTTGCGGCGCAGCTCCGAAGGAGAAGGTTGCAGTCGACCTGCACCTCGTCATCCTTGCGGATGGGGATGGACTTCGAACTTAGGCGAGTACTAGACTGCACCTAAGCCCCCGAGTGGGAGGGTTGCTCATCACTCGGTAGGATTTTACAAACTTAGGCGAGTACTGGACTGCAGCTAAGCCCCCGAGTGGGAGGGTTGCTCACCACTCGGTAGGATTTTACAAACTTAGGCGAGTACTGGACTGCAGCTAAGCCCCCGAGTGGGAGGGTTGCACACCACTCGGTAGGATTTGACAAACTTAGGCGAGTACTGGACTGCAGCTAAGCCCCCGAGTGGGAGGGTTGCTCACCACTCGGTAGGATTCTTCAAACTTTGGCGAGTACTGAACTGCAGCTAAGTCCCCGAGTGGGAGGGTTGCTCACCACTCGGTAGGATTTTACAAACTTAGGCGAGTACTGGACTGCAGCTAAGCCCCCGAGTGGGAGGGTTGCTCACCACTCGGTAGGATTTTACAAACTTAGGCGAGTACTGGACTGCAGCTAAGCCCCTGACTGGGAGGGTTGCTCATCACTCGGTAGGATTTTACAAACTTAGGCGAGTACTGGACTGCAGCTAAGCCCCCGAGTGAGAGGCTTGCTCATCACTCGGTAGGATTTTACAAACTTAGGCGAGTACTGGACTGCAGCTAAGCCCCCGAGTGGGAGGGTTGCTCACCACTCAGTAGGATTTTACAAACTTAGGCGAGTACTGGATTGCAGCTAAGCCCCCGAGTGAGAGGTTTGTTCACCACTCGGTAGGATTTTACAAACTTAGGCGAGTACTAAGCCCCCGAGTGAGAGGCTTGCTCATCACTCGGTAGGATTTTACACACTTAGGTGAAACGGATTTGCGGCTAAGCCCCCAAGGGAGAGGTTTGCTCACCACTCGGTAGGATTTTTCAAACTTAGGCGAAACGGATTCGCGGCTAAGGCCCCGAGTGAGAGGTTTTCTCACCACTCGGTAGGATTTTTCAAACTTAGGCAAAATGGATTCACGGCAAAGTCACCCACTGGGGGATTTCAGACGCAAACAAAAATAACAACAACCATTTAGGAAGACTGTAAAGCTCTTGTCTTTGATAAACAAACTACAAAGGTATTTCTTATTACATCTCATCCTAGTGAGTACTTAAGTATAAAAGGGGCGGAGCAGCTCCGCGTTCCAAGCCCGTGGCTCGTCTTTCTGATGCTCGACATTGTAAAGATGGTATGCTCCATTGTGGAGAACTCTGGTGATAATGAAGGGACTTTCCCAAGCAGGGGCGAGCTTGTGTGGTTTCTGCTGATCCACTCGAAGAACCAAGTCTCCCTCTTGAAAGGCCCGACCCCTCACGTTTCTGGCGTGGAATCGACGCAAGTCTTGCTGATAAATGGTCGACTGGATTAAGGCCATCTCTCTTTCCTCCTCTAGGAGATCGACTGCGTCTTGTCGGGCCTGTTCTGCTTCATCTTCAGAGAAGAGCTCGACTCGGGGTGCATTGTGAAGCAAGTCACTCGGTAGGACAGCTTCAGCTCCATAAACTAAGAAGAATGGAGTTCTGCCAGTCCACCGATTGGGAGTTGTCCTCAATCCCCAAAGAACTGATGGAAGTTCATCAACCCAGGCGCTGCGTGCTTGAGATCACGCATCAGTCGGGGTTTCAGTCCTTTGAGAATTAAGCCATTTGCTCTTTCTGCTTGTCCATTCGACTGGGGGTGGGCGACTGAAGCATAGTCGACTCGCGTGCCTTGGGAAGCACAGAAGGCTCTGAACTCATCAGAATCGAAGTTTGACCCATTGTCAGTGATGATGCTATGCGGAACTCCATATCTGAATGTCAATTCTCCGATGAAGCTGACGGCAGTACTGGCTTCAAGATTCTTAATAGGCTTGGCTTCAATCCACTTGGTAAACTTGTCGACTGCTACAAGCACATGAGTGAAGCCGCTCCTACCAGTCCCCAGGGGTTCGACCATATCCAATCCCCAAACGGCAAAGGGCCAGATGAGTGGAATAGTCTTCAGGGCTGACGCAGGCTTGTGGGAAATATTGGAGTAAAACTGGCAGCCTTCACATTTGTCGACTATATCTTTCACTATTTCATTTGCTCGTGGCCAATAAAATCCGGCTCCGTATGCTTTGGCCACAATGGTCCAAGAGGACGCATGGTGAACACAGGTCCCCTAGTGGATGTCGTTGAGGATCACTCGACCTTCTTCTGGTGTGATGCATTTCTGGCTGACTCCGGTTACACTTTCCCTAAACAGTTGTCCTTTTATCACAGTAAAGGCTTTGGATCGACGGACGATCTGTCGAGCCTCTTCTTCATCCTCTGGGAGTTCTTTCCTAAGGATATACGCAATGTATGGCACTGTCCAGTCGGGAGTGATGACCAAAACCTCCATGATCAGGTCGACCACGGCTGGGACTTCGACTTCAGTCGGATCTGTGGCGCTCTTAGGCTGCGGGGGCTCTTCAGTGAAAGGATCTTCTTGAACTGAAGGTGTATGAATGTGTTCCAAAAACACGTTGCTGGGAATGGCTTCCCTCTTGGAACCTATCTTTGCTAGATCATCGGCTGCTTGATTTTTCAGTCGGGGTATATGATGGAGCTCTAACCCCTCAAATTTCTTTTCCAACTTCCTCACCGCATTGCAGTAACCAGTCATAGCTGGGCTTCTGACGTCCCACTCCTTCATCACTTGATTGACTACCAAATCTGAGTCCCCGTAGACCATGAGGCGACGGACGCCGAGTGAGATGGCCATACGTAACCCATATAAGAGTGCTTCATATTCTGCTTCGTTATTGGAGGAATCAAAGTGAATCTGGAGAACATATCTGAGCTTGTCTCCTCGGGGAGATACCAGTACCACCCCAGCACCGGAACCATTCAGCATCTTGGAACCATCAAAGAACATGGTCCAGTGCTCCGAGTGGACTTGAGTCGGCAGTTGCTGTTCGATCCACTCGGCGAGGAAATCTGCTATTGCTTGGGACTTGATAGCTTTCTTTGCCTCAAACTTGATATCCAAGGGAAGAAGTTCAATCGCCCACTTTGCCACTCGACCAGTTGCATCTCTGTTGTTCAGAATCTCTGATAATGGAGCGTCGCTGACGACTGTAATGGAGTGGTCAGAGAAATAATGTGCAACCTTCTTCGTGGTCATATAAATCCCATAAACAAGCTTCTGATAATGTGGATATCTTTGCTTTGATGGAGTCAAAACTTCAGAAACATAATATACTGGGCGCTGAACTTTATAGGCTTTTCCTTCTTCTTCCCGCTCGACCGTAAGTACTGTACTGACGACTTGTCCAGTGGCTGCAATGTAAAGCAGTAAAGGCTCTTTGCTGATTGGGGCAGCAAGCACCGGCTGGGTGGAAAGCAGGGCTTTGAGCTCTGCAAATGCTGCATCAGCTTCAGGAGTCCACTCGAACTTATCAGACTTCTTCATCAGTCGGTAAAGAGGCAATGCCTTTTCACCGAGGCGAGAAATGAATCGACTTAAGGCGGCCAAACAACCTGTAAGCTTCTGAACATCGTGCACACGCACAGGGCGTTTCATTCGGAGAATGGCACCAACTTTCTCTGGGTTAGCGTCGATCCCTCGTTCGGAAACGAGAAAACCGAGTAATTTTCCGCCCGGAACTCCGAATGTGCACTTTGATGGATTAAGCTTGATATCATACCTTCTGAGGTTGGCAAAAGTTTCAGCAAGGTCAGCCAGCAGGTCGGAACCTTTACGTGACTTGACCACAATGTCATCCATGTATGCTTCCACATTCCGACTGATTTGAGTGAGTAAACACTTCTGAATCATCCTCATAAATGTGGCTCCAGCATTCTTCAGGCCGAATGGCATGGTGACATAACAGAAGCACCCAAATGGAGTGATGAAAGCTGTTTTTATCTCATCGGGTCCATACAGTCGGATCTGATGATACCCGGAATAAGCGTCCAAAAAGGACAAGCGCTCACACCCTGCAGTCGAGTCGACTATTTGATCGATGCGGGGGAGAGGAAAGTGATCTTTCGGGCAGGCCCGATTGATATGCTTGAAGTCAATGCACATGCGAAGTGAGTCGTCCTTCTTGGGGACCATGACAACATTGGCTAGCCACTCGGAGTGGTAAATCTCTCGGATAAACTCAGCTGCTAGGAGCCGAGCTACTTCTTCACCGATCGCTTTTCTCTTCTGTACGGCGGACCGTCGAAGATGTTCTTTGACTGGTTTCACTTTTGGGTCGACTCGCAAACGGTGCTCAGCCAGCCCCCTGGGAACACCTGGCATGTCAGAAGGTTTCCATGCAAAGATGTCCCAGTTCTCACGGAGGAACTGGATGAGCGCTTCTTCCTATTTGGAGTCGAGCGTTGTCGAAATGTGAGTCGGAGCAGCATTGGGATCGGTCGGGTGAATATGAATCGGCTTCGTTTCACCAGACGACTGAAATGCTGAATCGGTGGCAGGCTTCTTAGCTCGCAACAAATCACTCGGATCTGCATTCTTTTGATACTCCTGCAATTCCACTACTGCCATTTGTGCATCGGCGATCTTTGAGCCCTTCTGGAAGCACTCTTCTGCCTTCTTCCGATTGCCAGTGATAGTGATCACTCCTTTGGGACCAGGCATCTTCAATTTGAGGTACACGTAGCATGGTCGAGCCATAAAACGTGCATAAGCCGGCCTGCCCAGAATAGCATGATAAGCACTCTGGAAATCGACGACTTCAAACGTCAACTTTTCTTTGCGGTAATTCTTGGAATCACCGAAAACCACATCAAGGGCGATCTGGCCGAGTGACTCAGCCTTCTTGCCAGGAATAACCCCATGGAAACTCATATTGCTTTCACTGAGTCTGGACATCGGAATGCCCATTCCTTTCAAGGTCTCCGCATACAGTATATTCAGGCCACTGCCACCGTCCATCAGAACCTTAGTCAACCGAGTGCCTTCGACGACTGGGTCGACCACCAACGCTTGCCTCCCAGGGGTGGCTATGTGTGTTGGGTGATCAGACTGGTCGAATGTAATGGCAGTCTGAGACCACTTCAAATAACTGGGCGTCGCTGGGGCGACCATGTTCACTTCTCTGTTGATGACTTTCAGTCGACTTTTGCTCTCAACATCAGCAAAAATCATCAGAGTTGAATTGACGTGAGGGTAACCATCATCGTCCTCTTCCTTATCCTCAACCTTGTCTGATTCTTTCTCTTTCTCTTTGGGCTGTTTCTCTCGGAATTGCTGGATCAGGAGCCGACATTGTCGAGTGGTATGCTTCGGGTAAATGAGATTACCCTCCTCGTCTTTTTTTGGTGTGAATGTGGCACGGTAAATCCAACACATCATTTCCATCTTGATCTTTTACCTTCTTGGGGTTCCATGGCCCTTTGGGCTTCCCCTTGAACTTTCCTTGAGTCACGGCTAAGGCTTCTCCGGGAGCAGCTGGCTCGGCTTTGCGCTTCTGCTTCCGACTAGAATTCCCTCCCCCGGTTTCGTGGGCGACTGTTTTGTGCTTGCCACTCCGGAGCCGATCCCCCTCTTCACCATTAGCATACTTGGTGGCAATTTCCATCATTCGACTCAGAGGCATATATCCGGTCCGACCAAACTTCAGATTTAATTCCCGATACTTGACGCCTTCCTTGAAGGCACAAACTGCTTGGTGATCAGACACATTCTCCACCGTGTGGTGCAACGTGATCCATCTCTGGATATAATATCTCAAAGTTTCATTCGACTTCTGTACACAAGACTGTAACTCTGTCAGTCCTGCTGGTCGTTTGCATGTACCCGACCGAGCTCTTCCCAGCTATAAATACTGCTAGGTGCTAGCTGATTCAACCATGCTCTGGCCGAGCCCTCTAACATCAGAGGAAGGTGTTTCATGGCCACTTCATCATCACCACCAATCTGCACAACCACTCGGTAGTCCTCGAGCCAAGTGTCAAGCTTGGACTCACTAGTGAACTTGCCGACTCCAGTCGCCAACCTGAAGTTGGGAGGAATCACTGCTGCTCTGATGGCTCTGCTGAAACACTCAGGACCCAAAACATGCACCCTGCTGCCGGTTGGGTAATCTCTATCGTGGCCATCTCTGTGTGCTCTGTTCCTGTCAAGCAGACCTTGAACGAGAATGGATCTCGCATCAAAGCCCGGCTCCCGGGGGTCGACTGGAATCCTTCGCCCACCACTGTGAGGGCGTGTGTGATCGTGTTGCCGAGGCGCGTATGACCCACTCCTTGGGGGAGGCGTGGGTACTTGACGACGATCATACTGCTCACGGTTCCTGTACTAATCCTGTCGATCTCCACGTCCCTCACGCCTTGGAGGCGATCTTGGGCTGTGAGCCGACTGAACTGTGTCTGCCATCACAGATCTACTATGAATCCTATTCCGAGACTGCGACACTGCTGTGTTATGCTCCCTCGCCGCCCGGAGCAAAGCCCGGATCTGCATCAAACCCCTACCAGCCTCCGACTAGGAAGGCTGAATCGATTCTGCTATTCGGGCAGCAGCCGTGAGATTCTGGATCGGAGTTCGATATACCTGGGTTGGATGCGGGAAGAGTTGACGTCGACTGGATTCAGGAACTCGCTGCCGAGCACGCTCGTCGAGTGCGTGCTGGAGATTCTCCAGTCGAGTGCGCTTAGCAAGTTGGCCAGGCGCACCTCCTCCAAGGCCCGGGCCTCGGGGGTTTCTCCAACGATAGGAGTGCGAAGTGCATCCATGTTACGGCGGCGAAGCTCTTCCCTCTGCTGCGAAGAGAGGGGCTCGGGGCGGTACTCCTCGTGGGCACGCGACGGATCGCCTCCGCCATCACCACCGTCGACGCGGGGGAAGCCAGGAGAACTGCGCGGTCCGTTGACCATCAGGACTTCCGCCACAGGGTCACTGCTGTTGCACTCGGATGCGGTCTCAACGGAGCCAGTCGAACAGGCCGTAGAGAGTTTCCTCGGGCTCGATTGCCACGACTTGAGGGGTGGCCGACTGGTGAGCCACCGCGTGCCTCACCCACCGCTGGAGCCTCGACCGACCGGAACGCTTGTGCCGGCGGGCTGTAGGGAGTGAAGACGCCACAGGACCCAACCGATACTGGGTCAGCGGCTGCCGCGGACGCACGCGTGAATGTGCGTTGCCCCGCGGACGGTAAGCGCCTCGACGTCGAGTGGAGCCTCTTGGAGCCAAGAGGAGTCGTCGGCGACGAACACGAGTGCGCCGAGACGGATCTCGCGGCCCTCGGTCAATCCTCCGCCTGAAACCATGCTGATGGGGATCGGAAAAATTGCAACTTCTCCAACAAGTCGCTAAAACACCTGCCCCACGGTGGGCGCCAACTTTCGTGGTTATAAGTCTGACAGTAGAATGGGGGGTACGGATGTAAAGGCAAGGTCCTAACTATGGAGAAGCTGTACGCACGAGTTTTACGAGTTCAGGCCCTTCTCGGAGGAAGTAACAGCCCTACGTCTTGGAGCCCAGAGGCGGTCGACTAGATTATATGCGTGTGTGTTACAGGGGGTGCGAACCCTTGTGCCAGTGGAGGGGGTGGCTTATATAGAGTGTGCCAGGACCCCAGCCAGCCCATGTTACAAGGAGTTCAATGTTCATAAAGTAGGAGCGTTACAGGTAACGTATGTAGTAAAGTAATATAAATGACTATTAAGTGTAAGAGTAAATGCCTGGCCGTTGCTGCGCGGAGTGGTTTTAGGTCTTCTGCACGTCGAGTGGTTTAGTGGTCGAGTGACACAAACAAGGGGGGTCTCCGAGTAAATGGTAGGTCGAGTGGATTGCACTCGACACCTTTGTTGGGTCCCCTCTATTTACTCCTGAACCTCTTTGCTTCTAGGACAAGGACCTTAGGTAGGAGGTATAGGTCAGGCCTATTACACTACCCCAGGTCTATGTCCTCATCAATAGGCGCTCGATCGCACCAACGGGCTTGTAGGCGTTGGCGAGCCACATCCAACAATGAAATGCTCAAACCCTCAAAAAAACAATGGATTCTTTGCCTTTTATGTACCGGCACCGCTAGAAGAACCATTTCTTGCGAAAGCCTTGTTTGAGCTAACTCTCTCAGCTCCGTCCTCTCTCGACTGCCTCTCACAGCCAACTCAAGAACAATGGAGACAAGGATGTTTGGTGAGCTGCTGTATTACACAGCCGAGCTTTTTTCTTCTCTCTATTTTCTCTTAACACAAAGCAAACATGATGACAACTTATATGACACACGCACACACAGGCCAGCGGCCACGAGGCAACTAACTGCCCACGTCCTGAGCATGTGCGGCCGCTCCTCTACATGCAAACTCCACTTGCTATCTTCACATACTAAGAGCATCTCTAGCAGACCCCGTATCTCTTCCTTGACCGAATCACTCCGTTCAATCATCTATGCACACCATCGCTTTGCCCAGCTTGCGTGCAGCACCGCGCATCACACACGACATCATTGTCTGCATCACGCGGCACTTCGGCAACTCCTCAATACATGCCAGCCGAGCCACCTAATATGCATTGGCCCTACATGACTAACTCACACAGAAAATAAAAGGTCTGGCTAATTTAACGAGTCTCAGTCAAGTGATATAACATGCAAGAGAGAAAAAGAAAAAAACTAATTTTTTTTGGCACAAATCTCAATATAGGATCTCACGAATATAGCATCGATTGAGACTTAACAAAGTCTTAGTCGATTAAGACTTAGCAAGACTAGAAAAATAAACATGCAGATACATAAATCATCAAGATTATATCTAACAAGCCTGCTTCGAGGTTTTGTATCTCTTCGCACAACAGACAAAAACCGCTAGATTCAACGAGCTAAGCGCAGCAACGAGCCAGAATAAGCGGTCGAGGTGGCCCACGTTAAGGTTGTTAGGCATCCACCCGGGCTCAACGCCCCTTGTCGTGATGCTGGACACCAGGGTTACCACGAGCGAGCTGAGGTAGCTACCGAGCGACACCGTGAGGAGCCCTAGCGCAGTGCAAAGGCTCCTCATGGACACCGGAGCCTCATTGTAGAAGAACTCCGACTGCCCGACACACGCGAACACGACACTGGCACCGACCAGGAGATACTGTGGCACGTGCCACAGAATGCACATCCGGCCAAGCACCAAGCGCCGCGTCTCCACCACCGCAGCGGCCGCCATGACCAGTGTCAGCAGCCCTGACAGGTCGACCCCCACGTCCAGCGACTCGCCACCACCCGCAATAGGACCGCGACAGCAGCGCACCCGGAGGCCCAACACGCAAGTCACTGGACCGGCCTGGGTCCAGTGAAGCCCAGCAACTCCATTACTTAAGCATCAGTTCGCTACACTCAACCCATCCAGTGGATCAACAGCGCGGCACCGGCTTTCCCTTTTGTTCCCCTTCTCTCTGTATGAACCCTAGCTCGATCGAGATCCTTGTAATCGCCACTTCTTGTACTCTAAGAGATTGTTCCAGTTAAATATGTAGATCCCAATCCTTGCTCCTAACATCTGGCATCAGAGACCACCACTAGCCTTCCACCCTCCCGATCTGGCGTTGTTCGTGGAAACAAGGCGCCTCCGACAAGCTCGCAGCCAGATCGAAGCCATGGATCCTACCATGAAGGAGTACATGGAGAAAATCACCAGCTCCATGGACGAGTTCCGCGTCGAGCACCGCAACAACACAGCGGTGGTGCACGCGAACACCGCCAAGCTAGACGATCTGCTCTCCTGGCGGTCCGATGTCGAGCGCCGTGTCGCTAAGCTCTCCGATGCGGTGGCGGATCTGCAGCAGGGGCGCGCGCCTGCGGAGGCGGCGTCCAGTGTGGCGGCAACGGGCCTTCCTCTCCGAGAGCCCAACCTCCACTCGATCGGCGCGCAACCAGAGGCCGCGATCGGAGTGCAGGAGCTGCCTCACGGGTCCATGGACCACGGCGACGCATTCCTTCACCGGGAGAAGGCGCCGGTGACCCCGCCGTCGTCTCTGTCGGGCATAGGTCAGTGCCCGAACCCGTCATCTGTTCCAGCCCTTTCCCCCTTCGTGCATGCTAGCCAGCTTCTCGCAGGCCTGGGACAGTCACATCCCTCGATCTGCTTTCCTCAGTTCTCTGGTGAAAATCCTAAGCTATGGAAGACCTTGTGCGAGCAGTATTTTGCCATGTTTGCGATTCACACCTCTTTTTGGGTCCCGATGTCCGCGTTGAATTGCACCAGCCCTGCATCAGTTTGGTTACAATCCATCCAACGCAAAATATCTGAGTATGATTGGGAATCGTTTACAGCCTTGCTCTGTACTCGATTTTGGCATGATCGCCACCACTCTTAATTCGTCAATTCTATACCATTCGTCAAACCTCTTCAGTGTCTGATTATATAGAGCATTTTGAGTTGATTATTAATCATCTTGCTTCATACTCTGACACAATTCATCCTTATTATTATTTGACTCGATTTGTCGAGGGACTCCGCGCCGACATCCGAGCCGTGGTGCTGATTCAGAGGCCGGCTGACCTGGATACAGCATGCTCACTTGCTCTGCTCCAAGAGGAGGTGACCGAGAGCGTTCATCGGCCACGTTCGCCACCACCAATGCAACGCGCAGCTGACGCCACTCTTCGCCCAGGAGTGCCTCCGCCTCTACCTCCACCACCAGCAAGACCAACTCCACTTCCAGCTCCTAATGCAGCAGTGGACCGTCGTGGCATCGATGCTGCCCGAGCTGACAGTTCCAAGGTCAAGGCACTCCGGGAGTACCGTCGTGCTCCAGGGCTGTGTGTCAAGTGTGGCGAGCGGTGGGGGCATGATCACACTTGCCCCACGACTGTCCAGTTGCACGTCGTGGAAGAACTGCTGGAGTTATTTGGCATCAACACAGTGTTTGACACAGGGCAACAACAAGTATCAGAACAGGAATGCGATACAGTGATGGCCATTTCTCGCCAAGCTCTCACAGGAGGAGTTTCGCCTAAGGCGATCCAACTGCATGCCTGGATCCAAGGTCGGGAGATTCTTATGTTGGTTGATTCAGGAAGTTCTACTTCTTTCGTGAATGAGCAATTGGCCACACAGCTCACTGGCTTGTGGCTTTGAAAACACCAGGGCATGTCCGTGTGGCAGGGGGTGGTGAACTGATATGCTCTTCAGTTATTCCTCACTGCAGTTGGTTTTCTCAGGGCCATGAATTCACAACTGATATGAAGGTGTTACCTCTTGGCACTTATGATGCAATCTTAGGCATGGATTGGCTGGAGGATAATAGCCCAATGACCATGGACTGGCGAGCTAAACAGATTGAGCTGCGTGTGAAGGGCAATACAGTGTGTCTGTCTGGTCACCCGTCTACTACCACTTGCACTATGATCAACAGCTCGCAGTTACACAGCTTATGTCGTCAGGGAGCCATCTCTCACATGGTGCAATTACATCACGTCGAGTTGTCGGATGAAGAACAGGCAACAATTCCTCTTTCAGTCAAAGAGGTAGTTGATCAGTTTGAGGATGTCTTCAGGGAACCCACTAGTCTACCTCCTCGGCGCAAGTCTGACCATCACATTCAACTGATCCCAGGTGCCCAACCTGTCAACATCAGACCCTATCGCCACAAACCAGAGCACAAGACAGAAATAGAAAAGCAGGTCACTGAACTGTTGCAGTCGGGCGTGATACGAAGAAGCAAAAGTCCCCTTGCTTCTCCAGCTATCTTGGTAAAGAAGAAAGATGGTACATGGCACCTTTGCGTAGACTATCGTCACCTTAATGCTATGACGATAGTTCCAAAATACCCTGTGCCAATCATTGAAGAGCTGCTAGATGAACTTCACGGAGCCAAGTGGTTTTCCAAGCTTGATTTGAGAGCCGGCTACCATCAGATACGGCTGGCGGAAGGGGATGAACACAAAACGGCCTTCCAAACTCACTCAGGGCATTTTGAGTTTTTGGTCATGTCATTTGGCTTGGCAGGTGGACCAGCAACCTTCATTGAATCTATCCAAGACACTCTACAGCCTCTGTATCGTGTCTGTGTGTTGTCCTTTTTCGACGACATCCTGGTATTCAGTAAAAGTTTGGAGGACCATGTTGAACACTTGCGCCAAGTTTTCCAGTTGCTACAACGAGATCAATGGAAAGTCAAACTCTCCAAGTGTTCGTTCGGCCAGCAACAGCTCTCTTACCTGGGTCATGTGGTCAGCACTGAAGGGGTTGCAACCGAGCCTAGCAAGATTACAGCAGTACAAAATTGGCCAATCCCAACTGATGTTAACGAAGTACGACGTTTTTTGGGTTTAGCAGGATACTACATGCATTTTGTTCGCCACTTTGGGATCATTGCTCGCCCTCTTTTCAATCTTTTGAAGAAAGGGACACCCTTTGTCTGGACGGAAAGCACAGCCGAAGCATTTCGTCTACTAAAACAACATCTCAAATCAGCTCCAGTTCTTGCTCTTCTGGATTTCACAAAGCCGTTCGTGATTGAGACTGATGCCTGTGATGCTGGGATTGGTGCGGTTCTGCAACAAAATGGTCATCCAATTGCTTTCATGAGCAAGGCCCTGTGCCCACGGTATCGCGGACTCTCAACCTATGAGAAGGAATACTTAGCCGTGGTGGTGGCCGTCGACCAATGGAGACCTTATCTCCAGCACAACGCGTTTGTGATACACACGGATCAAAAGAGCCTAGTTCACCTGGAGGAGCAACGTCTGACGACGCCATGGCAGGAAAAGGCCTTCACAAAACTCCCGGGCCTCCGTTACACCATCAAGTACAAGAAAGGAGTTGAGAACGGCACAGCTGATGCCCTTTCTCGAGCCACTCATGCAGACTCTCTGAACTCCATTTCTTCCTGTCAGCCAGCATGGATGGCAGATATCATTACCAGTTATATCACTAATCCTCAGGCACAAAAGCTCCTGGAACAACTCGCAGTGCGCCCTGACCCCAAAGGTCGTCTTGCTCTGGACAAAGGCATCCTACGCTTTCGATGGCGTATTTGGCTCGGGGGCAGCACCTCCATGCAACAACAGATCATTGCAGCCTTTCACGATACACCCATGGGGGGCATTCGGGCTTTCCGGTGACTTATCGGCGCGTACGTCAACTGTTCGCTTGGCCAAAAATGAAGACTCACATCCTCCGATATGTGAAGTGTTGCCAAGTATGCCAGCAAGCCAAACCTGATAGAGCAGCCTACCCAGGGTTGCTGGAGCCCTTACCTGTGCCTAAAGAGTCATGTGAATTCATAAGCATGGATTTCATTGATGGTTTTCCTCAGTCAGGGAACGCTAACTGCATATTGGTTATTGTGGACAAATTCACCTAGTTCGCCCACTTCCTGGCTCTCTCTCACCCTTACACGGCATCAAAAGTGGCCCTCCTCTACATGAATCACATCTATCGGCTGCATGGATTCCCAGGGGCAATCATATCAGACCGTGATCCCGTCTTCAAAGTCACTTTTGGCAAGAACTCTTCAAATATGTGGGCACCGGTCTGCGAATGAGTACAGCCAATCACCCATAAACCGATGGACAAACGAAACGGGTCAATCAATGTCTTGAGACATTTCTCAGGTGCTTCACTCAAGCCTGTCCTCGCCGCTGGAGTTACTGGATTCCCTTGGCGCAATATTGGTACAACTCTTCATTTCACTCGGCTATTGGTATGTCTCCCTTCCGAGCTATGTACGGGCACGAGCCGCGCCAATGGGGCATTACAGCAGCCTCGGCATGTACCGTTCCGGCTCTTCGTTCATGGCTGGATGAGAGAGCCACGGTACAACAGCTCATCCAACAACAACTTCATCGCGCCCGCAACCTCATGAAACAACAAGCCGATAAGAAGAGATCTTTCCGTGCCTTCAACGTCGGCGATCAAGTCTTCCTCAAGCTTCAACCTTACATCCAGACGTCTGTTGCAACGAGAGCCGACCACAAGCTCTCGTACCGGTTCTTTGGGCCGTATCGCATCATCGCTCGTGTCAATGAAGTCGCCTACAAATTGCAACTGCCTGACCATTCTCAAGTGCACCCTATCTTCCATGTGTTGCAGCTGCGACGTGCTCTGCTCCCAGTTACTTCCTCGTCTACTGAATTGCCTGAATGGTCTGACATTCCTGCTATACCAGCTTCAGTCCTGGAGCGGCGTTGGCGCAAACGCCGCGGTGCTATGGTGGAGCAAGTTCAGATCCGCTGGTCCAGTCCTGCAGCTGTGCCAGATTCCTGGGAAGACAAGGAAGCTCTACGCGCTCGCTTTCCTGCAGCGGAGGCTTGGGGTCAAGCCTCGTCTCAAGGAGAGGGGGATGTCAGCAGCACTGACAGGTCGACCCCCCACGTCCAGCGACTCGCCACCACCTGCAACAGGACCGCGACCGGAGCGCACCCGGAGGCCCAACACGCGAGTCACTAGACCGGCCTGGGTCCAGTGAAGCCTAGCAACTCCATTACTTAAGCATTAGTTCGCTACAGTCAACCCATCTAGTGGATCAACGGCGGCGGCACTGGCTTTCCCTTTTGTTCCCCTTCTCTCTGTATGAACCCTAGCTCGATCAAGATCCTTGTAATCGCCATTGCTTGTACTCTGAGAGATTTTCCAGTTAAATATATAGATCCAAATCCTTGCTCCTAACAACCAGGATGGACATGATTGGCCGATGCCGAACCACCGCAGCTCCGAGAACCCCCGCTCGTTATCGGTGAACCTCCTCGCTGCCGGGATGACCACCCTGTCGTAGACGGGCACAAAGAGGATGACGCTCACGGCGTCAAAGCAAGCCAAGGACACCGTAGGGATGGCGAAGGTGCCGACCATCATGTCCATCATCCTTCCTTGCACCAGGAACATCGAGGAGAACTGCGCGAGGATGGCGAAGAAGACGTTACCGGTGGCCCAGATCGGGAGCATGCCGATTACGATCTTGAGCTCCTCGAGTTGTATGACTGTGCAAAGCCTCCATGGAGCGAGTAAAGTTCTTCGGCCGAAGAGATCACTGCAGCCTTGTCCAGGAAACTGGCGAAGAAATACCTTCAATCAGCTACGTCACAGCAAACAAATCGATCCAGATTCCAGCCAGCCTATGTATGTATGAAAAATAACAGTTTCACTAAAACACATTTATATGTGCCCTAAATATTACACATTTAAGGCCTATATCAATGATTTTAGGCGAAGAATCATGTGAGTATATATTTTTGTGTTTCATTGAGTCACTTAAATGTACAATAACATGTGCAATAACTATGACATTGGACCAAAAAATATCCAAATGTGCCTTAGACAGACTCAAAAGAAAACCACTTACCAGATCACCGGTGTATGCTGCAATTTCTTGGTACCCTCCGCCATTGGCACATCCTCAGGTAGCTCATAAAGAAGAGAAGCATCACGAGGCAAATCTACATTCCGCTTCTGGACAGCCGCGACGATGACCTGGCAAACACTTACCAGTGGGCTTCCGAGAGGCTTCTGCACTCTATAGGAACTGGATCCCAGAAAAAAAACTCACGATGCCCAGTGCGATGAGCAGGGTGGGGATCCAGAGGCCCATGACCTACCCGTAGTGGTCCTGCACCCAGGGTTAAAAATTTCAATGAAATTTTCGAAATTTCACAAATTTCAGTGGGGTCTGAAATATTTTTAACCCCAAAATATAATGCAGATTCAAACTGATTTGAAAATAAATTTAAATTATGTTAAGATTCATTAAAATTAAGTGAAATTTTAAATCTCAAAATCCAAAATATCTTCAGAAATACGGGAAATTCAGTGAGGAGTGTGGCTTTTCTATACCCAGGTTGGCTGCACCCACGGTACACCCAATATCCAGACCGCCCATGAGTGCTCCTTCTCCTCGAGATGTGTCCCAACACAGTCAAACGAAAGAGCGATTAATCCCAGCAAGAACAGTAACCCAACAAGAAAGAGGGAAAGGCAGCCGATTCAAATCGTGCTTGGTGTCGGAGGGATTGACCACGGGTAGCCTCATTGGCACCCTCTAGTATTTCAAGACATCGGGGCTAGCTGCGCCCCTCACACCTCCCGGATGTACGACTGGCTTCTTGGGGCGGCTGGTCTGAGAGATCGGCTGCTGGAAGACGGCGAGCCGTCAGAAGACGGCCACGAGGGAGCCGGCTCCTAGCAGATGGCCCCTCGTCCCCTCAAAGCTTGCATCCACTTAACCACGATGAGACGGGGCATGGCTACAGTGCGGCCTGCCACCCCTGAATCCAGGGTGGAACGTGGCCACAGTGCGGGTGTACCAAGCGGACACCCCTCGCCCGGCGCGGCATTGTTGCCACGCAACCCATGACATCACCTACGACAAAAGGAGCCATGCTCCCACGATCGGCGGTCGGTACGGCCCGCAAGCGGCGGGCCCTACCTGTCCGCGAGCCACAAGAAGGCGGTGGATCCCCAGCAAACGGCGTCGAGGGCGGGCCGACTCCTAGCAGGCAGTCCTCCCTCCCCTCGGAGTTTGCGCGCCATTAACCTGATGAGACGGGGTGTGGCTACAGTGAGCGCCCGCCAGGCGGCGGGACTGTAGCCATGCGCCCCCCGACAAAGGCTTCGTCATCAGGAGCGAGGCTACAGTATAAAGCAGTCAACCTGGCCCGCAGACGGCGGGCCCTACCTATCAGCCGAGTTCATGGCAGCCGACGGGCCCCACCAAGCGGCGGGCCCCAGCAGCCGGCGGAGAAGCCGGCGCCTAAAGACACTGACGGCCGGGTCCTACACCCGGCATGATTACCATTGTACCCCTGGGAGGGGAGGCCTATATAAATCCCCCAGGCTTCCCCATGCAAGGGGTTCAGAACCTTTGCCATCACACACACACCAGTAGAAGGAGAAGATAGGGCTGGCCTTGCTCTTCTTCTTCCCCTAGCCTGAACATCTCAAGGAGCACTCTTGTAGCTACTCTATTGACAATAGTCATCATGCGGAGACCCCGCTGAGCAGGACTAGGGGTGTTATCTCCACGGAGAGCCTCAAACCTGGGTAAGATTCGCAGGCGTACGCGGTCTCGCTCACTCCCGCTTCTAGTACCCGACGATGTACTCCTGTCCCCATCCATGATAAGCCACCCCCTGGCATATGTCGCTAGATATCCCCGTCGGCCGGAAACAGGTTCTGGACGGGAACACTCTTCCTTCCTGGCGAGCGCAGCCACCCCGGCACACCTGATGGCATTTGCTTCGACACGCTGCACGGCGCGGAAGCCGCTTGCGTCGCAAGCTGCCTCGCTGATCACATCGGCGGTATCCGCCTCTTCGACGAGCCCGCGCCCGACGCGGGAACCGCTAGCTCAGAGAGCTGCCTCGTCGACCTCCTCAGCAAGCTCAGCATCACCAACGAGCCCGCCTCCAACCTAGAGTCCGTTGGCTCCACCGACCCGCCCGTCGAGATGCTCATCGACTTCGACGCGGCGTCCACTGATGCCTTCCCCGACCATGTGGTGGTCATCGACGACCCGCTCCCTCCTGCGATCAGCGGTGCTAGCGCCAGCACCATCACGGAGGTGCAGGTCACCAGCCACGACGGAGCCTCTGACGGGGCTGCCAGGACCCGCTGCAGGCGGCAGTGCGGGGCCTGTCCGCTCCCATAGCGGCAGGCGCCGATGGTTTGACGCTTGAGAGATTCCGCGTCTCGCTCCTCGACAGCGCCAACAAGCTGGCGGCCATGAAGCGCCTTACTGAAGCCTACCAGCGCGAGATCGACCGCGCTGTGTGTGGCACGCCAGCTGCTGGCGAGCCTAGCCGGGTGGGCACGGTCTGGCAGCGCGGCGCAGCCATCCCACCATGCTGGGAGCCGAACGCCCAGTCTACGCCACCCCGATGGAGAACTTACACGCCGTCCAGGCGGCTGCAGACCAGCTGGACCACCTGGAAAGCGACGAGCGTCGCTGCATGACGGCGCGCGTCCAACAGCTCCTCGACGCAGCAGCCGTGCAGCAGGAGGCCCGCCGCCGCGTGTTGGAACCTGGTGTGCAAGTCGAGAATCACCCCCCCTGCCATGAGCACGGGGCGACCTCCCGGTCCCCAACAGGCGGCACTCACAGCCGGCGAGACCAAGAGCCGGCTGCTAGCCGCAGTTGGCGCACCCACATCATGATCGAGCGCGACCAAGATGGCCGCCCACGAGCAGTTGAACGACGGGACGATCGCCCACCTCCTCCTCGCAGGGAGAGGCACGCTTCCCCACTGCCTGTTGAGTATCTGACTCTCGGAGGCCGACTGGGCCACCGTGAAGGAGTCGGAGAGAACGACGCCCACCATCGTATCGACTGACTCGCTCGATCCTTTGCGGTAGAAGAAGAAGATGCAATTGGCCCACCTTTTTTCGGCCCCCACATTCGCGATGAGCCCTTTCCCAAAGGGTTCTCGCTCCCACGAGACACCCCCAAGTACAACGGAGCCGTGAAGCCGGAAGATTGGCTGGTCGACTACTCCACCGCCATCAACATAGCAAACGGCAACAAGCACGTTGCTGTGAAGTACGTTCCGCTCATGCTCCAGGGCATGGCCCGGACATGGCTGAACAGCCTCAAGCCTTACAGCGTCAACAGCTGGTTGGACTTCACCGATGTCTTCATCCGCAACTTCACCAGCACCTACAAGCGGCCGCCCAAGCCCCGCCAGCTCTCCCTGTGCGTCCAAGGCCCGACTGAGTCCACCCGCGACTACCTGATGCGCTGGGCCGAGCTACGCAACTCCTGTGAAGGGGTGCATGAGGTGCAGGCCATAGAATACTTCACCTCCGGGTGTAGAGAAGGCACCCTTCGCAAGCACAAGCTCCTCTACGACGAGCCGACTACACTAGACGAACTACTGATCATAGCGGACAAGTACGCCACGGCCGACTCCTCCATGAAGTCAAAGCTGCAAGTAGACGCGTCCGGAAAGGTGACCCCTCTGGCTCCTCGGACGCCGGCAGGTGACTCCAGCCGGCGACAGCAGGCAAACGACAACAAGCGCAAGGCCCCGCAGCCGGCTTCTACCAGCCGGCAAGTGATAACAGTCGAAGACCAGCAGCCGGAGGGACAGCCCGGCCCCAAGCGTCAGAAGGGCGGCAAGCCCACTTGGTTTCCCGCCTTCTCCTTCGAGTAGACCCTTGATGCACCCTGCAAGTTCCACACGACGCTAAGCCGTCCAACCACACCTCTCGGAAGTGCCACTGGCTCACCTGAATCGCCAAGGGCGAGGGCCTGCCGGCTCCGCCTCCTCAGCAGCCGGCGGTCCGTCCAGTCGGCGCAGTCCAAGATGAGTTCCCCCAAGAGCATGGAGCCTACGTTGTCTTCACCAGTGTGGCCGATGAGAAGCACAGCCGGCGTCAGCAACACCGGGAGGTGAACGCTGTCGCCTCAGAAGTCCCAAAGTTCATGCACTAGTCCGAGAGGCCCATCAGCTGGAGCTGTGCTGACCACCCGGTCATGATGCCATCGCCAGGTGCTTACGCCATGGTGTTGGACTCAACCTTCTCAACAGAGAGGCGGGCTTGCCGCTTCTCCCGGATCCTGATAGACGGCGGTAGAAGCATCAACATCCTCTACCGCGACACCATGGATAAGCTGTGCATCAAAGAGAAACAACTGCAGCCCAGTCGGACTGTCTTCCACGGCATAGTACCCGGCCTTTCCTGCTCTCCAACCGGCAAGATCAAGATAGACGTCCTACTCGGCGACAATGACCACTTCCACCGTGAGCCGATCTGGTTCGAGGTGGTCGATCTGGAAAGCCCCTACCACGCGCTCCTGGGCCGGCCAGCACTCGCCAAGTTCATGGCAGTGCCTCACTACGCCTACCTCAAGATGAAGATGCCGGGTTCCAAGGGCATCATCACTATTGTTGGCGACTACCAGAAGTTGGTCGCATGTGCTGCCGCCAGTAGTCAGCTAGCCGAGTCCCTTGTCATAGCCAAAGAGAAGCGCCTCCTTGATCGGATGGTGGCAATGGCCGGCAAGCAGCCGAACATACCATCCGACCCCAAGGACGCGGAGACTCAGGGATCCTTCCAGCCGGCCAAAGAAACCAAGAAGATCCCCTTGGACCCAGAGCACCCGAAGAGATTCGCTGTCGTAGGGGCCACCTTGACAGCAAATAGGAAAGCGAGCTCGTCGATTTCCTCCGTGAGAATCGAGACATCTTTGCATGGTCTCCCAAAGACATGCCGGGTGTCTTGACGGATTTCGCCGAGCACAAGCTACATGTGAGGTCGGATGCAAAGCCGGTCAAGCAACCCCTACGCCGCCTGTTAGAAGAGAAGAGAAGAACCGTTGGTGAGGAGATCGCCCGGCTTCTAGCAGTCGGCTTCATCATGGAAGTGTTCTACCCAGACTGGCTTGCCAATCCAGTCCTCGTGCTGAAGAAGAACAACAAGTGGCGCATGTGTATCGACTACACTAGCCTCAACAAAGCCTACCCCAAGGATCCGTTTGCCTTGCCTCGGATAGATCAAGTGATTGACTCCATAGCCGGATGCGAGTTGCTGTCTTTAATTGATGCCTACTCCGGCTACCACCAGATCAAGCTGAACCCGGCCGATCGGCTGAAGACTGCCTTCATCACACCATTCGGAGCCTTCTGCTACCTGACCATGACGTTCGGCTTGAGAAATGCTGGCGCCATGTTTCAGCGTTGCATGCAGAAGTGTCTCCTCAAGCAACTCGGTAGAAATGCCCACGTCTATGTAGACGATATTGTGGTGAAGACGGAAAAGCACCACACCCTCCTGGAGGATCTCAAGGAGACCTTTGATAATCTGCGTCGTTTTCAAATCAAGCTCAACCCGGAGAAGTGTGTCTTCAGAGTCCCAGCCGGCCAGCTCCTTGGTTTCCTTGTTTCTGAACGCGGTATAGAGTGAAACCCCGTGAAGATCAAGGCCATCGAGCGGATGCAGAGACCCACCTGGTCGGGGGACGTCCAGAAGTTCACCGGGTGCTTGGCATCTCTCAGCCGGTTCATCAGTCGACTGGGTGAGAAGGCTCTTCCCCTGTACCAGCTAATGAAGAAAACCACTTGCTTCGAGTGAAAAGACAAGGCGGACGAAGCCTTCCTCCAGCTCAAGAAGATGCTGACCACGCCACCTGTCCTGGCGGCTCTGGCTGCTAAGGAACCCATGCTCCTCTACATCTCCGCCACCAGCCGGGTGGTCAGCACCGTGATCGTGGTCGAGCGGCCAGAAGATGGCAAGGCACAGCCGGTCCAGAGGCCCATCTACTACCTGAGTGAGGTGTTGTCGGCCTCCAAGCAGAACTACCCCCCACTACCAGAAGATGTGCTACGGCATGTACTTTGCCGCCAAGAAGCTCAAGCAATACTTCCAAGAGCACTCCATCACGGTCGTCTGCACTGCCCCAGTTGCTGAGATAATAGGCAACAGAGATGCATCAGGCCGGGTGGCAAAGTGGGCCATCGAGCTAGCTCCCAACACCATCCTCTACCAGCCCCGCACCGCCATCAAATCCCAAGCGCTGGTGGACTTCCTCGTCGACTGGGCCGAGACCCAGTAGCTGCCACCAGCGCCGGATTCCACCCATTGGCGGATGCACTTTGATGGCTCAAACATGTGCACCGGTTTGGGAGCCGGCATCATCCTCACCTCTCCCAAAGGCGACAAGCTCAAGTACATGCTACAGATTCACTTTGCCGCCTCCAAAAATGTGGACGAGTACGAGGCGCTCGTCCACGGGCTCCGATTGGCCAAGGAGATCGGCATCCACCAAGTGCTGTGCTACGTCGACTCGGACTTGGTGGTCCAGCAATTGTCTGGCGACTGGGACGTCAAGGATGCAAACATGGCGAGCTATCGCTTCCTCGTCCAGCAGATCAGTGGATACTTCGACGGGTGCGAGTTCCTTCACGTGCCACGGGCCGACAACGAGCAAGTTGATGCCCTGATACGGATTGGCTCTACCCGGCAAGCAATACCAGCCGGCATCTCCCTCCAATGCCTGCGCAAGCCGTCTATCAAGCCTTCGCCGGAATCAGAGTCCATCTTCGTGCTGGTTGTCCCCGAAACAGTCGGATCCGGCTTGGGAACCGCAATAGTCGTTCCGGGGACTTCGGCAGGCGGCCCGGGGACTTCAGCACTCGCACCCGGCCCGGGGACTTCACAACCTGGCCCGGGGGCTGCAGCAGGCGGCTCGGGGGCTTCGGCAGGCGGCCCGGGGACTGCATCACTCGCACCCGGTCCGGGGACTCCAGAACCCGGCCTGGGGACTGCAGCAGCCGGCCCGGGGACTGCAGCAGCCGGCCCGGGGACTTCAACGACGCAGGAAGCAGCGGCCGGTTCCGACCCGCCGCCTCCCAACCCAACCGCCCTGGTACCAGTGGTCGTGATGACAGTGGTAGAAGCACCGTCTTGGGTGCAGCCCATGATACGTCTCCAACGTATCTATAATTTATGAAATATTCATGCCATATTTACAATAATTTTATATGGTTTTGGTATGATTTGCATGGAACTAACCCGGACTGACGCTATTTTCAGCAGAACTACCGTGGTGTTATTTTTTGTGCAGAAATGAAAGTTCTCCAAATGACCTGAAACTTTTTGATGATTTTTTTGGAACAAAAGAGACCCCCGAAGCTTCGTGAAAGGACCAGAAGGTGAAGGAGTAGGGCACAAGACACCGGGGCACGCCTGGGCCCTTGCCCGTGCCCCGGTGAGTTGTGCTCACCTCGAGACCCATCTTCGCGTGAAACCGACGCCAAAAAATCCTATAAATAGAGAAACCATCAGAAATAGACCTAGATCAGAAGTTCCACCGCCGCAAGCCTCTGTAGCCACCGAAAACCAATCTAGACCCCGTTCCGGCACTCCACCGGAGGGGGAAATCATCACCGGTGGCCATCTTCATCATCCCGGCGGCCACCATGATGAGGAGGGAGTAGTCCACCCTCGGGGCTGAGGGTGTGTACCAGTAGCTATGTGTTTAATCTCTCTCTCTCTCTGGTGTTCTTGAGATGTCATGATCTTGATGTATCGCGAGCTTTGTTAATATAGTCGGATCATATGGTGTTTTCCCTCTCTATCTTGTTGTGATGAATTGAGTTTTACCTTTGAGATTTCATTGTTATCGGATTGAATACTTTTATGGATTTGAGAACACTTGATATATGCCTTGCAATTGAATACTCGTGGTGACAATGGGGTATCGTATTGATTCACTTGATATATGTTTTGGCACTCAACTCGCGGATTCCCGAGGTGACATTGGGTTAATCTATGCATAGGGGTTGATGCACGTTCTTGTCTTTGTTTCTCCAGTAGAAATCTTGGGGCACTCTTTGAAGTTCTTTGTGTTGGATTGAGAATTATGAATATGAATTTGCTTTGGTGTTATTTCAGTATGAACTCTATGATAGATCAAACGGAAAGAATAGCTTTGTGTTATTTTAGTACGAACTCTTGAATAGATCGAACGGAAAGAATAGCTTTGAGGTGGTTTCGTACCCTACAAACAATTTATTCTTATGTTCTCCACTAGATAGGAACTTTGGAGTGATTCTTCATCGCACTTTGAGGGATGGTTATATGATCCAATTATATTAGCATTGTGGAGAGATTGCACTAGCGAAAGTACGGACCCTAGGCCTTGTTTCCAAGCATTGCAATACCGTTCTTGTGCCCGTTTACTATTTGGTACCTTGCTGTTTTTATTTATTCAGATTATAAAAATATATTTCTACCATCAAGATTACACTTTTATCACCTTCTCTCCGCCGAACTAGTGCGCCTATACAATTTGCCATTGTATTGGGTGTGTTGGGGCACAAGAGATTTGTTGTATTTGGTTGCAGGGTTGTTCGTGAGAGACCATCTTCATCCTACACCTCCCACGGATTGATAAACCTTAGGTCATCCACTTGAGGAAAAAATGCTACTGTCCTACAAAACCCTGCACTTGGAGGCCCAACACGAGGCTACAAGAATAAAGTTGCATAGTAGACGTCAGCCCATCCTCCACTTCCTGGTGAGCAGAGAGCTACCAGCCGATGAGATTCTCGCCCGGCAGGTGCGACGCCGGGCAGCAGCATACACAATAGTGAATAGAGAGCTTGTCAGGCGCAGCGTGACTGGCGTCTTCCAGTGTTGTGTAGAGCCGGAGAAGGGCAGACCAATCCTCAGATATATCCACCAAGGCGAATGTGGCCACCACGCGGCCTCCAGATCCCTTGTCGCCAAAGCTTTCCGCCATGGATTCTTCTGGCCGACTGCTTTGGACGACGCCAAGGATTTGGTGAAGAAGTGCAAAGGATGCCAACGCTTCAGCTCCAAGCAGCACCTGCCGGCTTCTGCACTCAAGACCATCCCCCTCACTTGGCCGTTTGCCGTCTGGGGGCTGGACATGGTGGGCCCATTCAAGACAGCACACGGCGGCATGACCCACCTGCTAATCGCCGTGGACAAATTCGCCAAGTGGATTAAAGCAAAGCCAATCAAGAAGCTGAACGGTTCGACCGTTGTGACCTTCATCGCACATATCACCGTCCGGCACGGTGTACTGCATAGCATCATCACAAAAAATTGCACAAACTTTGCCAAAGATGCCTTGGCCCGTTTCTGCGTGACGCAAGGAATCCGATTGGACTTAGCGTTCGTTGCCCATCTGCAGTCAAACGGCCAGGTCGAGCGAGAGAACGGCCTCATCCTGTCCGGCATCAAACCCCGACTGGTCGAGCCAGTAGAGCGCTCGGCCGACTGCTGGATCGAAGAGCTGCCAGCCGTCCTCTGGAGTCTCCGTACCATGCCGAACAAAGCAACCGGCTTCACTCCCTTCTTCCTCATGTACGGAACCGAGGCCATCATCCCAACTGACATTGAGTTTGACTCGCCTCGCGTCACCATGTACACAGAGGCGGAGGCGAAGGAGGTGCGAGAAGACGGCGTCGACCTGCTGGAGGAGGGCCGGCTGCTGGCACTCAGCCGGTCTGCCATCTACCAGCAGGGCCTGCGCCGCTACCACAGCCGGAAGATCAAGCCACAATCATTCCGAGAGGGGGATCTTGTGCTCCGAATGATCCAGCGAACAGCCGGCCTGCACAAGCTCTCGGCCCCTTGGGAAGGGCCTTTCATCATCAGCAAAGCCTTGGGCAACGACTCCTACTACCTCATCAACGCGCAGAAGCCCAGTGCACGCAAGAGGGACGATTTCGGCAAGCAAACAGACCGCCCATGGAACACGAATCTTCTTCGTCAATTTTACAGTTGACGCACTGTATGTACCACGCTACTTTTTGTATTATGAAAAGATAACGAGTCCCTCAAGGCGCACTCCGCGGCTCCCCTTTTTATCTATATGATAAGTTTATGCCTGTGAATGTGTTATTTCATTCCTCCGCATGGCACCGGGTCCGACTAGTCGGCCCGGGGGCTCGCCGCCTTGTCCTATGTTGATACCACCTACAGTCGAACAAGTAGTGTGCCGACATCTAAGCCCTCTCTTGCCTCAAGCCACAGCTCGCAGAACGACTGTCCGGCTGACAAGAGCTAAAGGCAGGAAACAATGTCCACACGAAAAATGGCGAAGGAAAAACACCAGCATAGGACAAGCTGGCTCCTCGCCTCACCCGTCCGGCTGCTGAGCAGACGGCTTCTCGCTTGACTAAGCTACATTCTAGACGGCCGAAGTCTTGGGGAACGTAGTAATTTCAAAAAATTTCCTACGCACACATAGGATCATGGTGATGCATAGCAGTGAGAGGGGAGAGTGTTGTCCACGTACCCTCGTAGACCAAAAGCGGAAGCGTTAGCACAACGCGGTTGATGTTGTCGTACGTCTTCACGATCCGACCGATCAAGTACCGAACGCACGAGAACTCCGAATTCTGCACACGTTCAACTCGATGACGTCCCTCGAACTCCGATCCAGCCGAGCTTTGAGGGAGAGTTCCGTCAGCACGACGGCATGGTGATGATGATGATGTTCTACCGACGCAGGGCTTCACCTAAGCACCGCGGCGATATTATCGAGGTGGACTATGGTGGAGAGGGGCACCGCACACGGCCAAAAGATCAAAGAGATCAATTGTTGTGTCTATGGGGTGCCCCTCTCCTCTGTATATAAAGGGGGGAGGAGAGGGCCGGCCAAGGGGAGGAGGCACGCCCAAGGGGAGAGTCCTACTCCCACCGGGAGCAGGACTCCTCCTTTTCCTATTTGGAGAGGGAGAGGGAAGGAAGAGGAAGGAGGGAGGAAGGAAAGGGGGGCCGGCCCCCCTCCCAATTCGGATTGGGCTTGGGCGGGGGGGGGGGGGGTGGCGCCCCCTCCCTTGCTCCTTTCCCCTCCTTTCCACTAAAGCCCATTAAGGCCCATATACCTCCTGGGGGGTTCCGATAACCTCCCGGAGCTCCGGTATTATCCCGATCTCACCCGGAACCATTCTGGCATCCAAATATAGTTGTCCAATATATCGATCTTTACGTCTCGACCATTTCGAGACTCCTCGTCATGTCCATGATCACATCCGGGACTCCGAACAACCTTCGGTACATCAAAACTCATAAAATCATAATATAACCGTCATCGAACTTTAAGCGTGCGGACCCTACGGGTTCGAGAACTATGTAGACATGACCGAGACACGTCTCCGGTCAATAACCAATAGCGGAACCTGGATTCTCATATTGGCTCCCACATATTCTACGAAGATCTTTATCGGTCAAACCGCATAACAACATACGTTGTTCCCTTTGTAATCGGTATGTTACTTGCCCGAGATTCGATCGTCGGTATCTCAATACCTAGTTCAATCTCGTTACCGGCAAGTCTATTTACTCATTTCGTAATACATCATCCCGCAACTAACTCATTAGTTGCAATGCTTGCAAGGCTTATAGTGATGTGTATTACCGAGTGGGCCCAGAGATACCTCTCCGACAATCGGAGTGACAAATCCTAATCTAGAAATACGCCAACCCAACAAGTACCTTCGGAGACACCTGTAGAGCACCTTGTCACCCAGTTACGTTGTGAAGTTTGGTAGCACACAAAGTGTTCCTCCGGTAAACGGGAGTTGCATAATCTCGTAGTCATAGGACCATGTATAAGTCATGAAGAAAGCAATAGCAGAATACTAAACGATCGAGTGCTAAGCTAACGGAATGGGTCAAGTCAATCACATCATTCTCCTAATGATGTGATCCTGTTAATCAAATGACAACTCATGTCAATGGCTAGGAAACATAACCATCTTTGATCAACGAGCTAGTCAAGTAGAGGCATACTAGTGACACTCTGTTTGTCTATGTATTCACACAAGTATTATGTTTCCGATTAATACAATTCTAGCATGAATAATAAACATTTATCATGATATAAGGAAATAAATAATAACTTTAATAATTGCCTCTTGGGCATATTTCCTTCACAAAGTACTTGTCTATCCTAAACGGTCAAGTCCCTAAGCCAGCCACAGACCGCAAAGCGGCTGCCCAGCTGGCAGGGCGGTAGCCAAAGGAAGGCGTCAATGGAAAAAAAGCCAAACAGAACAAAATGCGAAACCAAGCCAGAACCCGGCAAAAGCACAAGCATGTGCGAGAATAAACTTATTTACACATCAAAAGGCACTTGGCTAGTATTCAACAGAGTTTGAATTACACCCCCAGCAGGTGGAACTGTGCGAATTTAACTTGTTCATTCAAAAGATTACAAGAACAGGGAAAAACATGAAAGATAAACGGCCGCTTAAGCCGGGGGCGTTGCAGGCGGATCGGACGGGTCGGTGGAGGCAGAGGCACCGGGTGGTGGAGGGGCCGACTGGTGAGTCTCGGCCTGGTCGGCACCGACAGCAGTCGGCGCGGCATCCCGCGACTCGCTGGTCGAGGCCTGATCAGGCTGAGGCCGGCTGCTTGCTCCGTCGTCCGGTGCGATGTCTTCGCTGTCCTCGTCCTCGTCGTCCTTGCCCTCGTCGCTGGAGGCGATCTCCTCCGCCGAGTCCTCCCCCACCTCCAGGTCCAGCCCGAACATGTTGGGCGGCACCTCAGCACCGTCGTCGTCCAGCTCTTGGATGAAGACGGCGGTATCGGCATACTCGGTGATTGCCGCCGCGCGATGGGTGATCTCGCGGCCCACTGCCTCTAGTTCAGGCCCGGCCTCCTGCCGGAAGGAGGCTAGCTGGGGCAGATCTAGCCTCGGATACCAAGCCTTGATAAATTCCAAGGCCGTCCGAGTGCCCGCCCGAGCCACGGCACCCTTCCAGGCCTCAAAGCGCCCGACTGCTACCTCCAGCCAGTCGACAGTCCGACTGGGGTGCGTGGAACCTGAGCGTCTGTCAGAGGGCAGCCAACACCTAAGACCCGGCGCGCTGCAGGCGGCGGAGTACATGATGAGCCGGCTGCAGGCGCGTCTTGACTGCCAGGAGCTGCTCGCCAAGATTACGGGGCGCATTCGGCGGAATGTCTACACCCGCCCTCCTCCGCTGGTCGCGCCGCGCCTCGATGGCCTGGCTAATGGCGACGGAATGACCGGGAAAGAGTTTTTTACAGGAAGAAAAACCAAGAGTTTAGAAGTCAGAGACCGGCTCCTGCAGCAGCCGGCAGCTGTACAAAAGAAGAAGCAACTTACTGTGGATCATGTCCTCAATCTTGCCGTAGCCGTCGGACATGAACTTCTCCCTCTCAGCCCAGTTCGCACACTGAGTCTTGTACTCGGCCTTGAGGAGGGTTTCACTCTCCTTCAGCTTCTGGACCTCCGCCTAGTGCTTCCCCGCCTGATCCCCCAGCTCCTTCGCCAGGCGGTCGCGCTCCTGGGCAGCCTGGCCGCCCTCCTGCTCCTTGGTGTGGAGTTCGGATTGAACCTCGCCCAGGCGCTTCTGCAGATCAGCGGCAGCCTTTGCTAAGACAAGAGAAAAAAGACGTCAATATCAACCAAAAGAAAGTAGTTGCCGTAAGATCCGGTCCGACTGCTCAGCAGTCGACCCGAATCTCGGGGGCTACACCCAGCGGGTGTGCTGACGCACCCCCGCGGAAAGAAACATGAAGTGCTTACTTCAGCTCTGCGCTAGATCAGCTGTCCGCTTGGTCACTTCCTGGAACTGGGAGTTGTAGGCGGCCACACAGAGGTTGTGGTAGTCTTGCAACGAAGACAATAGAAGGAAAAACAAGTCAGCACTCAGAGCTCACCTTGAAGTTCCGAGCCGCCTGATCAGCAGCCGGCCCGGAACTCGGGGGCTACACCCAGTGGGTGCGCTGGCGCACCCCCATAGAATATCACAAGAATTGAAAAACAAGAAGCAAATAGCGTACCCAGACGGCCGTCCGCATTGCCAAAAACTCTTGCATAGATTGTTGGCGAGTGGCGCCGTGTGTCGGGGGTTGGGTGCGACATATGCCAATGGATGGCTTATCATGGTGGGAGCGAGTAGAACGTCGCCGGTGCCTGGAAGTGGGATGAGGCGTAGACACGAACGCCGGCGCACTTTACCAAGGTTCGGGGCTCTCCTAGGAGATAACACCCGTAGTCCTGCTCTGCGGGGTCTCCGCATGATCACTAAGGCACTAGTGGTACAATGGTGCTCCTTGAGCTGTTTTCTAGAGGTAGCAGAAAGCAAGGCTGGCTCTTTCCTTCCTCTATGGGTGAGTCTAGTTCTAACAGGTTGGGAACCCTTTTGCATGGGTGCCCTGGGGGGTTTATATAGGCCTACCCCCAGGGGTACAATAGTAATCCGGTCGGGTGTAGGACCCGGCTGTCAGTCTCTCTGGTGGTCGGCTTCTCCGCCGGCTGCTGGGGCCCGCCACCTGGTGGGCCCCGCCGACTGGTCTGGTACTGAGCCGACAGGCCGCCTCCGCCGCTCGCGGGTCTTGTCGACTGCTGATCACTGTAGCCGTGATGCTAATGATGCTGGCTCGGTCAGAGGAGCGTGGCTACAGCCCCGCCGCGTGGCGGTCGATTACTGTAGCCACTCTTTGTCTTGTCTGGTTAATGGCGAGTGGGCCCCGAGGAAGAGGCGGGCCGACTGCTGGGGGCCGACCTCCCTCAGGTCTGACTGGTGGGGCTCCAGCCGTCTTCTGGGCTCTTGCTGGTCGGTGGGGCCCGTCATCCTTGGGCCGTACCGACAAGCCGTCGTGGGAGCAGGGCTCTGCCTGCTTGTGGTGACGTCAGGGGTGGAGTGGCAACAGTGCCGTGCCGGGCGGAGATCTCCGCCTTTACGGTGCACTGTGGCCACGCCGATCCTTGGACCGGGGGGGGGGGATGGGCTACACTGTAGCCACTCCCTGTCTTGTCTTTCTTAATGAGGGCGCAGGCTTCATGGGCGCCACGGGCCGACTGCTAGGGGCCGGCTTCTCTGGAAGCTGCCCACTAGGAGTCGGCTTGTGTTCATGCCGGCTTCTGGAACTCGGCCGTCTACGGGCAGCCGGTTATTCCTCCAGCTGGCCACCAGAAGGCGGCACCTCGTCTTGATGCCTCGAGGGGCGCATCCAGTCCCGATGTCTTGAAAGGTTCTGGGTCTCGGGTTAGCCTACCCGTGGCCCATTACTCCGACAATAGTCCCCGAAGCTGGTGAGGTGCCGCGGCTGAGCAGGCGAGGAGCCTCAACAGTTTCTTTCTCTGCGAGCTCGAGGTGGAGCTTCGGCCTATTTCTGCCGAGCCGACTGGCGGGGGTCGGCCTCGTCCAGCCTGACTTAATCCAAACTCCGAACGCGTCGGCGGGAACCAAATGGCGTGCTAGCTAAGCCTCCAGGCCGCCGCCCGTTGTGGGCGTGTCACGTGGCGCCGAGCGGCCGGGCCAGTCTTCCAACCCACGCACGCGATGGGACACACCTGCTGGCGGGGCCCGCCACCACCACGCCTCGGCACGCGAGTGGATCCGCTGCGGCCGAGGTGGGCGGTTGAGTTTCCCGCGGAGTTACTGCGCGCAGTAACTCGCGCGATAAAGGTGGGGGCGTGGGGTCGTGGGCGCAGTTAATCCCACGATCGCCCCCTCGGCTTCGCAGCTCGTAAGCCTGTAAGTAGGGGGGAGGGGGAGCGGCGGAGCACGCGTGTCCCTTCTCCCCATTCTTTCCTCCTTCTTCTTCCTCTCGCCGTAGCGCCTCCAAGCCACGCTGAGCGCTGCGGTGGTTCGTCTCCGATGAGCTCATCCTCCAATCCCACGCCCCCCATGGTGCGCTCCGGAGCATGGGACGGCTCCGAAGTTCACGACGACTTCATCGACTTCCTCCGCCAGACGCGGCGGCTGCCCGGCAAAGATTACGTGAAGGTCTGCCTCACGCCGAAGAGGGAGATCTCGCCGGCGCCGGAGGAGGGCGAGCGGGTCGTCTTCCGCTCGCACTGCCTGCGCGGCCTCGGCCTGCCGGCGAGCAGCTTCTTCCGGTCCTTCCTTGAGTTCTACGGTCTCCAGCCGCACCACCTCACCCCGAACATGGTGGTGCTGCTGTCCGCCTTCATCACTTTGTGCGAAGGCTTCCTCGGCGTCCTCCCCACCGTCGAGCTTTGGGGGGAATTCTTCTACATCAAGCTCGGCACCCTCGTCGTAAGCGTGCCGGCTCAATGCGGCGCGTTTATTGTGGTGCGGAGGCCGGCGGCTGAAAATCCGTTCCCTCCCATCCCGCTGATCAAGTCGGTGAAGATGTGGCAGCGGTCGTACTTCTACGTGAAGAGCGTCTTCCCGGAGGGCGACTGGGTCAACTTACCATCTTAGGAAGCCGGCCCGCCGGCTGGGAGGCGGCCCAACTGGTCGTACCCGGCGGAGACGATGTCTCCTTCTGGAGCCGCCGCCATCGCGCAGCTCCGAGTGCTGACACAGTCGGAGGGCCTGACCGGGCCCGACTTGCTATCCGCCTTCGTGGCGCGCCAGGTGCTCCCGCTCCAGAGCTGCCCTCACATGATCTGCCAGATGAGCGGGCATCGGGACCCAAGCCGGCTGTGCACCAAGGATATGCCTCACGCAGAGGTAGCTCACATGGTGAACTACCTTGTGAACTGCGAGCTCACGGAGGAGTGGCAGTTCGGCAAGGAGCCGTAGTCACGCGTCGACCCCCCGCCTATGGTAAGTTATCCTTCTTTTTCTCCATTCCTTTTGTTGCCGAGTTCGGCCTGTCCAGCCTGACCAATCGGCCCTTGGACAGAGCCCCCTCCTCCAGCCGGCGCCGTGGGGCCGGAGCGCCAATTCCTCCCCGACTGAGCGGAGAGCGACGTCGACGACCCCGACTTGGGGGCGGCGGCCTTGGAGGATGACGCCGAGGGAGGAGGCGGCGAAGCAGGCGGCTCGAGGCTCGGAGCCAGCCTCGAGGACTGGCCCGACGATGATGCGGGGGAAGTCGCCCCGCGCCACCAGCCGGGGTCCGGCCAGCCAGGCGCGAGCTCGTCTGCCGCACCGGACGCCCAAGGTGGCGCGAAAAAACGCAGGGCCGCGCCGAGCTTGTTCGACAGCCGGCCGAAGAAGCCCAAGGGCTCGGCCGCGGCGACCAAGCGGGATGAAGGGGCCGCGAAGGTCATCCGCTTCCGCAAGGCGGTGAAGGAGCCGCAGATGGTTTCCGCGTAAGTACCGCCTTCATCTCGTACTTTCTCCTTCCTTGCCGACCTTGCCTGAGTTTCTTTGTTTGGTTGCCTTTGATCTAGGGCTCCACTCTCTCTCGAGAAATCAGCCGCCGTCTCCATCGTGGGGTCGGCGGAGACTTCCACCACCACTCGGCTGATCGATCCGGCCGCCGACCTCCGGGAGGCGAGGGAGCGGAACGCGCAGGAAGCGCGCGAGGAGCAGGAAGCCGCCCGCCTGGATAAGGCGGAAGCGGATAAGGCGGAGGCCGCCGCCCTGAAGAAACTGGCGGAGGCCGAGGCAGCTGACGCGGCGAAGAAGCAAGCCGAGGAGGCCGCGCACCGCCAGTCGGCGATATTCATCACTCCTCTGAACTCTGCGCCGCCACCTCCGGAGTTCGTGGCGCAGACTGGGGAAGTCGGCGATGAGCACCCGATCATGGAGAGGGACGGCGGAGACGTCGCCGTGCCGGACGTGATCGTGCCTCCACCGCCGCCAACCAGAAACGAGGTGGTGACGGGCCTGACTCCTGAGGTCTGCACACCGACGCGCCGCCGACTTGCAAAGGCGGCTTCGGCGCCACGCCCGCTGGAGACCGGTGCCGCGAGCTCCTCGATTCGGGACACCGAGGCGACCAGCGCCGCGCCCACTGGGTGGGTACGGGGAGGCGGGACGGGCCCGTTGAATCGGGTGCTTCTGGACGTCCAAACCAAACTCCGAGCTGAGGCCATGCTCGCAAGCGCTGTAACACGGCGTATCTGGACTCGCGAGGGGCCATCCGGGTATGTTTCCTTCTTTCTTTGTTTCTGTTTCTTGTGCTCTTCTGTGGGGGCGCACCAGCACACCCACTGGGTGTATCCCCGAGATTCGGGCCGGCTGCTGAGCAGGCGGCTCGGAACTTTAATCGGCGAGTTCCAAGTACTAACATTTATCTGAAATTTGTATCACAGGATTATCACAACCTTCGCGTGGCCACCTTTAACTCCAACGTCCAGGAGCTGGCTCAGCGGACCGCCGACTTGTCGGAGAGCCGAAGTAAGTCCTCTTCTTTCTCTGCGGGGGCACGCTGGCGCACCTGCGGGCTGTAGTCCCCGAGATTCGGGCCAACTGCTGAGCAGTCGGGTCGGATCTCCCCGACCACTGTGCTTCTTCTTTGCTGGTTGCTGACACCTTTCCCTTCTTCGTTTCTTTTGCAGAAGCCAACGCCGCCTTTCAGCAGCAGCTGTGCGAAGCCAACACCGCGTTGTGCGTTAAGGAGGAGGAGTGCGACAAGCTGGCCAACACCGCGTTGTGCGTTAATGAGGAGGAGTGCGACAAGCTGGCTGAAGAGCGTGACCGGCTGGTCGCGCAACTGGGGGAGCAGGCGGAGCTTCTCAAGAAGGCCCAGAAGGAGGCGGAGGACAAGGAGGCCGGCATCCTTGCTGAGTTCGCAACCGAACGCTTCGCCTGGACCGACAAGGAAGCGATGCCGACTTCCGGCTTTCACGAGATTGAAGACATAGTTGATGGTGAGCTTCTTTCTTTTTCCTTCTTTGAGTTGCAGGCTGCTGGTCGAGCCGGCCTCTTGTCTCTGACTCTGGCTCTTTGCTTTTTGTCTTGGCAGACTTCTTCCCTGATCACTCTGACGCCGCCAATCAGGCCATTGAAGCCGATCGTGAAGGACGGAGGGCGGAAGGCGCGCAGATCGCTGCCGACGCGCCCCGAACCCTTAGCGAGCAAATCCTGAGCATCGAGGCCCGTCTTCGGCCGGCTCACCGGATGCTGCGTCGTCTTCAGCGTGTCGGTGCCCAGGCGATCGCCGCCCTGTGGCCGGACATGCCTGTTGGAAATATGCCCTAGAGGCAATAATAAATGGTTATTATTATATTTCTTTGTTCATGGTAATTGTCTATTGTTCATGCTATAATTGTATTGTCCGGAAATCGTAATACATGTGTGAATACATAGACCACAAAGTGTCCCTAGTAAGCCTCTAGTTGACTAGCGCGTTGATCAACAGATAGTCATGGTTTCCTGACTATGGACATTGGATGTCATTGATAATGGGATCACATCATTAGGAGAATGATGTGATGGACAAGACCCAATCCTAAGCATAGCATAAAAGATCGTGTAGTTTCGTTTGCTAGAGCTTTTCCAATGTCAAGTATCTTTTCCTTAGACCATGAGATCGTGCAACTCCCGGATACCGTAGGAGTGCTTTGGGTGTGCCAAACGTCACAACGTAACTGGGTGACTATAAAGGTGCACTACGGGTATCTCCGAAAGTGTCTGTTGGGTTGGCATGGATCGAGACTGGGATTTGTCACTCCGTGTGACGGAGAGGTATCTCTGGGCCCACTCGGTAATGCATCATCATAATGAGCTCAATGTGACTAAGGCGTTAGTCACGGGATCATGCATTGCGGTACGAGTAAAGAGACTTGCCGGTAACGAGATTGAACAAGGTATTGGGATACCGACGATCGAATCTCGGGCAAGTAACATACCGATTGACAAAGGGAATTGCATACGGATTGATTGAATCCTCGATACCATGGTTCATCCGATGAGATCATCGTGGAACATGTGGGAGCCAACATGGGTATCCAGATCCCGCTGTTGGTTATTGACCGGAGAGGCGTCTCGGTCATGTCTGCATGTCTCCCGAACCCGTAGGGTCTACACACTTAAGGTTCGGTGACGCTAGGGTTGTAGAGATATATGTATGCGGAAACCCGAAAGTTGTTCGGAGTCCCGGATGAGATCCCGGACGTCACGAGAGGTTCCGGAATGGTCCGAAGGTGAAGAATTATATATAGGAAGTCCAGTTTCGGCCACCGGGAAAGTTTCGGGGGTTACCGGTATTGTACCGGGACCACCGGAAGGGTCCTGAGGGTCCACCGGGTGGGGCCACCTATCCCGGAGGGCCCCGTGGGCTGAAAGTGGAAGGGAACCAGACCTTAGTGGGCTGGGGCGCCCCCCTTGGGCCTCCCCCCATGCGCCTAGGGTTGGGAACCCTAGGGGGGGGGAGTTCCCCCTTGCCTTGGGGGGCAAGGCAACCCCTTCCCCCCTTTGGCCGCCGCCCCCCCTTTGGATCTCATCTCCAGGGCCGGCGCCCCCCAGGGGGCCTATATAAAGGGGGGGGAGGGAGGGCAGCACCCTACAACCTTGGGCGCCTCCCTCCTCCCCTGCAACACCTGTCTCTCTCTCGCAGAAGCTCGGCGAAGCCCTGCCGGAGACCCGCTACATCCACCACCACGCCGTCGTGCTGTTGGATCTCCATCAACCTCTCCTTCCCCCTTGCTGGATCAAGAAGGAGGAGACGTCGCTGCACCGTACGTGTGTTGAACGCGGAGGTGCTGTCCGTTCGGCACTCGGTCATCGGTGATTTGGATCACGGCGAGTACGACTCCATCATCCACGTTCATTGGAACGCTTCCGCTCGCGATCTACAAGGGTATGTAGATGCACTCCCTTCCCCTCGTTGCTAGTACACTCCATAGATGCATCTTGGTGAGCGTAGGACAATTTTTAAATTATGCTACGATTCCCAACAATGCCGACACCGCGCACTCCCAATCGGACTGCCGACTGGCTGGAGGTGGCGGCCGGCCGTCTTGTGGCTAGGAAGGGCTCCTCGGCCCGGGCTGGAGCGCGCCGGGCCTTGGAATTCGTCAAGGCATGGTACCCTGGGCTAAGCCTAGCCCAGCTGGCCACGTTTCAGCTGGAGGCTCAGGAGGAGCTGGCGGTCGTGGAAGATGACCTTGTCAAGCGCGCGGCGGCAATCGCCGAGTACACCGACACCAGCGTCTTCGTCCCGGAGCGGGTTCAGAACGGCGCCGAGGCGCCACCAGAATGGTTTGGGCTGAACCCGGAGGACGGCGAGGACTCGGCCGAGGTGATCAGCTCCAGTGTCGAGGAAGAAGGCGAGGAGGAGGAGGAAGGCGAAGAGGAGGCGCCAGAGGTCGGAGCGGACGGCCAGCCTCAGCTCGACCACGCCCCCAGCAACGAGCCACGCCCATGCGAGCCGGCCACTACTGGAGGCGACCAAGCGGCGACTGACCAGCCGGCCGCTCCACCAACCGGCGCCACCGAATCCTCCGATCCACCGAACCTGTCAGTCGCTCCCTAGGCCGCCAGTTTATCTTTTGCTTTACCTGCCTATCAGTCTTGATGAACTTGTTAATTTTGCGCAATTCCACCCACGGGGTGTATCTCAAAGTTCAGTTTAATATCGGCGAAGGGCCTTTTGCTATGTAAAATATTTTTCCGAGTTCTAACTTTCCTTGCTTGCTGCTCTTTGGCTTTTTCCTTTGCCGCCTTCCCTTGGTTGCCGTCTTGCCAGCCGAACAGCCGCTCTGCGGACTATGGCTGGGTCAAGTACTTAGCTACTTCCGGGGAGGCAAGTACTTAGCCATTTTTCGAACATTTTAGCAAGTTAAGTAGAAGCCGGCCGGCCGGCTGCTCAACAGCCGGTCGTAGAGGCGGGAAGCCGGCTTGAACTATGCACATGCTTTGGGTCCTTAGCCATTTTTAATGTGGGCACTCTTTCTGCCTTTCTCCTACCCACCAGACAGTCGCTCTGCGAGCTGCGGCTTCCGGTAGGAGACGGCTTAAGTGCGAACACATTACTTGTTCGGCTACAGGAAGCATTTCATAGTACAAGGCGGCGAGTCCCCGGGCTGACTAGTCGGACCCGGTGCCAAGTGGTACAAAGGAAACAACACATTTGTTGGCATAATTCTTATCATATAGATAAAAGAGGGCTGTCCCCGAGCTCTTCTCGGGGGACCCAGAGTCTTCGTACTTTAATACAAAAGGTAGCATAGCACATACTGCATTAACTGTAAAATCTTCGGAGGAGATTTGCATTTCATGGCCGCTCCGTCTCCTTGCCGGAGTCGTCCCTCTTGCGCGCTCGAGGCTTCTGGGCGTCGATCAGGTAGTAGGATTCGTTTCCCAACACTTTGCTGATGATGAAGGGGCCTTCGCAAGGCGCTGAGAGCTTGTGCTGGCCGGCTGTTCGCTGGATCAGCCGGAGGACAAAGGTTTCCCTCTTGGAAAGATCTCGGCTTGACCTTCCGGTTGTAGTATCGACGCAGGCTCTGCTGGTCGATGCTTGACGGGCTGAGTGCCAACAGCCGGCCCTCTTCCAGTAGATCGACGCCGTCTTGTCGTGCTTCTTCTGCGTCCTCTTCAGTGTACATGGTGACTCGAGGAGAGTCAAATTCTATGTCCGTCGGGATGACGGCTTCGGCACCATAGACGAGGAAGAAAGGCGTGAAGCCGGTTGACTTGTTCGGAGTTGTGCGCAGGCTCCAGAGGACGGCTGGCAGCTCGTCGAGCCAGCAGCCGGCCGAACGCTCCAGAGGCTCGACTAGTCGTGGCTTGATGCCGGACAAAATGAGGCCGTTTGCTCGCTCCACCTGGCCGTTTGACTGCGGATGGGCAATGGACGCTAAGTCCAGTCGGATGCCCTGCGTCGCGCAGAAACGGGCCAAGGCGCCTTTGGCAAAGTTCGTGCCATTGTCGGTGATGATGCTGTGTGGTATGCCATACTGGATGGTGATGTCTGAGATGAAAGTCACAGCAGTCGGACCATTCAGCTTCTTGATTGGTTTTGCTTCTATCCACTTGGTGAACTTGTCTACTGCGACAAGCAGATGACATGCCACCTCGTGCTGTTTTGAATGGTCCCACCATGTCCAGGCCCCAGACAGCAAAGGGCCAGGCAATGGGGATAGTCTTGAGTGCAGAAGCCGGCTGATGTGGCTTGGAGCGGAACTTCTGGCATCCTTTGCATTTCTGGACCAAGTCTTTGGCGTCTTCTAAAGCAGTCGGCCAGAAAAAACCGCGGCGGAAAGCTTTGGCTACGAGTGCTCTTGAAGCCGCGTGATGACCACACTCTCCTTGATGAATATCTTTGAGGATTGCTTGGCCTTGCTCCGGCTCTACGTAGCGCTGGTAGACACCAGTGATACTGCACCTCACAAGCTCTCTGTTGACTATGGTGTATGCTGCTGCCCAGCGTTGCACTTGTCGGGCCGAGATCTCATCAGTCGGCAGCTCATTGTTCACCAGGAAGTTGAGGATGGGCTGGGCCCATGAACGTGTTGTAATTTCTTCGACTGCTAGGACCGCTACTTGCACGAGGGCGGTTGGGCCGGGAGGCGGCGGGTTGGAGTCAGCTGCCGCTTGCTGAGTCGATGAAGTCCCCGGGCCAACTGCTCCAGTCCCCGAGCCGGGTTCCGAAGTCCCCAGGCTGGGTGCGGCTGTTGCATCCCCGGGTCGCCTATCGAATTCCTTGTGCCGGCTGCTGGGGTCCTCAAGTCGGATCCGACTGCTTCAGGAGGAGCCGTCACAAAGATGGAATCCGACTCTGGCGATGGCTTGACAGACGGCTTGAGGAGGCGTTGCAGGGCGATGCCGTTTGGTATTGCTTGACGAGTGGAACCGATTCGTGCCAAGGCATCTGCTTGCTCATTGTCATTTCTTGGCACATGGAGAAAGTCGCATCCTTCAAAGTATCCACTGAGTTGCTGTACGAGGAAGCGGTAGCTCGCCATGTTTGGATCCTTGGCGTCCCAGTCGCCCGACGACTGCTGGACCACCAAATCAGAGTCACCATAGCACAGGATCCGGCGAATGCCAAGCTCTTTGGCAAGCTGGAGCCCATGAATGAGTGCCTCGTATTCCGCGACATTGTTGGAGGCGGCAAAATGGATTTGCAGCATATATCTGAGCGTGTCGCCTTTGGGAGAGGTGAGGATGATGCCGGCTCCCAAACCGGTGTGCATCTTGGAACCATCAAAATGCATTCGCCAATGGGTGGAGTCGGGTGCTGGTGGCAGGTACTGGGTCTCGGCCCAGTCGACGAGGAAGTCGGCCAGTGCTTGTGACTTGATGGCGGTGCGAGGCTGGTAGTAGATGGTGTAGGGGCCAAATCTATGGCCTATTTGGCCACTCGGCCTGAAGCATCTCGGCTTCCAATGATCTCGGCAAGTGGAGCCATGCAGACCACAATGATTGGGTGCTCTTGAAAATACGGCTTCAATTTCTTGGCAGCAAAGTGCACGCAGTAGCACATCTTCTGATAGTGGGGGTGGTTTTGCTTGGAGGCTGACAACAGTTCACTCAGGTAATACACCGGCCTCTGGACTGGTAGTGCCTTGCCTTCTACCTTGTGTTCTACCACTATGACTGTGCTGACCACCCGGCTGGTGGCGGCGATGTAGAGGAGCATGGGTTATTTAGGAGTCAGAGCCGCCAGGACAGGCGGAGTGGTCAGCATCTTCTTGAGCTAGAGAAAAGCATCGTCCGCCTTGTCGTTCCACTCGAAGAAAGTGGTCTTCTTCATGAGCTGGTACAGGGGAAGAGCCATCTTGCCCAGCCGACTGATGAAGCGGCTGATGGACGCCAAGCAGCCGGTGAATTTCTTCACATCCAGCAGTCGGGTGGGCACTTCCATCCTCTTGATGGCCTTGATTTTCACGGGGTTGCATTCTATGCCGCGCTCTGAGACCAGGAAGCCGAGGAGCTGGCCGGCTGGTACACCAAAGACGCAATTCTCCGGGTTGAGCTTGATTTGAAATCGGCGCAAGTTCTCGAAGGTCTCCTTGAGTTCTTCCAGTAGCGTTCCCCGCTTCTCCGTCTTCACCACAACATCGTCCACATAAACGTGGGCGTTTCTGCCGAGTTGCTTCAGGAGGCACTTCTGCATGCAACGTTGAAAAGTGGCGCCGTCATTCCTCAAGCCGAACGTCATGGTCAAATAGCAGAAGGCTCCAAATGGTGTGATGAAGGCGGTCTACAGCCTGTCGGCCGGGTTCAGCTTGATCTGGTGATACCCTGAGTATGCATCTAAGAAACTCAACAGCTCGCATCCGGCTGTGGAGTCTATCACTTGGTCAATTCTCGGCAAAGCAAATGGGTCTTTGGGGCAGGCTTTGTTGAGGCTGGTGTAATCAATACACATGCGCCACTGCTTGTTTTTCTTCAGCACAAGGATTGGATTCGCCAGCCACTCTGGAAAGAACACTTCCATGATGAAGCCGGCTGCCAGCAGCCGGGCTATCTCTTCTCCAATGACTCTTCTCTTCTCTTCTGACAGGCGGCGCAAGGGCTGCCTGACTGGTTTGGCATCGGACCGGACATGTAACTTGTGCTCGGCGAAATCCGTCGGAACATTCGGCATGTCTTTAGGTGACCATGCAAAGACGTCCCGATTCTCACGGAGGAAATCGACGAGCTCGCCTTCCTATTTGCTGTCAAGATTTGCTCCTATGACAGCGTGCATCTCCGGGTGCTCCGGGTCCAAGGGTATCTTCTTTGTCTCTTTGCCGGCTTGAACGAGCCCTCGGCTTCCGACTCCTTGGGGTTGGGTGACATTTCCAGCTGCTTGCCTGCCATCACCACAACTCGGTCAAGGAGCCGCTTCTCAGCCGCGATCACAAGGGACTCGGCCAGCCGGCTGCTATCTGCTGCGCAGGCGGATGACTTCTTGTAATCCCCTGCTATGGTCAGAATTCCCTTGGAACTCGGCATCTTCATCTTGAGGCAAGCATAGTGGGGGACCGCCATGAACTTGGCCAGAGCAGGCCGGCCAAGCAGTGCATGGTATGGGCTCTCAAGGTTCACCACCTCAAACCAGACTGGCTCTCGGCAAAAGTGTTCTTTGTCTCCAAAGAGGACGTCTATCTGGATCTTGCCGATTGGTGAGTAGGAAAGGCCAGGAACTATGCCATGGAATACAGTCCGGCTGGGCTGAAGCTGCCTTTGTTTGATTCCTAACTTCTCCATGGTATCCTTGTACAGGATGTTGATGCTGCTGCCGCCATCTATCAGAACTCAGGAAAAGCGAGCTGCTCGCCTCTTCGTGGAAAAAGTGGCATCCAGAACCAGGGCATAGGAGCCGGGATTGGGCATTACTTCTGGGTTGTCGGCTCTGCTCCAGCTGATGGGCTTCCCGGACCAATGCATGAACTCGGGGGTCTCTGATGCTACTGCATTTACTTCTTGCTGTCGTTGCCGTCTGCTGTGCTTATCGTCGGCCATGCTGGTGAACACGACATAAGCGACATAAGCTCCATGCTCTTTGGGATACTCATCTTGTATGGCTCCGACTGGTCGAACTGCCGGCTGCTGGGGTGGAGGAGGAGGCGGCTACCCAGCAGGCGGAGGAGGCAGAAGGCCATCACCCTTGGCGATCTTGGTGAGCCAATGGCACTTCCGAGTGGTGTGGTTGGACGGCTTCACGCCGCTATGAAATTTGCAGGGTGCATCAAGAGTCTGCTCATACGAGAAAGCGGGCAGCCAATTGGGCTTGCCGCCCTTCTGGCACTTGGATGGAGGCTGCCCTTCCGGCTGCTGGTCTTCGACCATCGCCACCTGCTAGCTTGTGGAAGCCTGCTGCGTGGCCTTGCGTTTGCTGTCGTTGGGTTGCTGACGCCGACTGGTGTCACCAGCCGGGGCCCGAGGAGCTGGAGGAGCCACTTTGCCAGACGCATCAACTTGGATCTCTGGCTTCATGGAGGAGTCGGCCGTGGCGTATTTATCTGCTATGATCAGCAGCTCGTCGAGGGTCGCCGGCTCGTCACAGAGAAGCCTGTGTTTGAGAAGGGTGCCCTCTCGGCACCCGGCGGTGAAGTACTCGATGGCCTGCACCTCAAGCACGCCCTCACAAGAGTTGCGGAGCTCAGCCCAGCGTGTGAGGTAGTCACGAGTCGACTCGTTGGGGCCTTGGACACACAAGGAGAGCTGGCGGGGCTTGGGCGGCCGCTTGTAAGTGCTGGTGAAGTTGCGGATGAAGGCTTCGGTGAAGTCGACCCAACTGTTGATGCTGTGGGGTTTCAGGCTGTTCAGCCACGTCCGGGCCGTGCCCTGGAGCATGAGCGGAACATACTTCACGGCAATGCTCTTGTTGTCGTTCGCGATGCTGACGGCTGTGGAGTAGTCGACCAGCCAGTCGTCCGGCTTCACGGAGCCAGTGTATTTGGGCGTGTCTCTCGGGAGCGTGAACCCTTTGGGGAAGGGCTCATCTCGAATGCAGGGGGCCAAAACAAGGCGGACCCAGCTCATCTTCTTCTTCTAGCGCCAGGGATCGGTTGAGACAGTCGATCCGGTGGCGGGCATCGCTCTCTCCGACTCCTTCTCGGCGGCCAAGGCGGTCGCCGAGTGACGGGTGTTCAACAGGCGGCGGGGAGACGCGCCTTTCCTTGCGAGGGGGGAGGAGGCGGACAGTCACCCCGTCGTTCTACTGCTCTTGGGCGGCCGTCTTGGTCGCGCTCGATGGTGATGCGAGTCCGGCTGCGGCTGGCAGCTGGCTCCTTATCTCTTCTTCCGCGGACGCCACCAGTCGGCGTCCGGGATGTCGCGCCTTGGTCTTGGCGGGGAGGCGGATCGTCATTTTGCCAGTTGGGCGCCTCAGTGCGGCAGCCGGCCTCGTGCTGCTCAGCAGCCGCGTCGAGGAGTCGCTAGACGCGCTCCGCCATCTGGCGACGCTCTTCGCCCTCGAACTTGTCCAGCTCTTCTGCTGCCGCCTGGGCAGCTCGTATGTTTTCCGCGAGCGTGGCGTAGACGGGGTGATCTACCCCGAATAGGCTGGCGATGGCCGCGCCGCGTTGCTGGACCGTGCCGATGCGGCTAGGCCCACCAGGAGCTGGCGTGCCACCCACAACGCGGTCCATCTCGCGCTGGTAGGCCTCCGATAGGCGTCTCATGTTGGCCAGGTTCTTGGCGCTCTCGACTAGCTAGGCGCGGCGTGCCTCCAGCATCTTGGCGTCGGTGTCTTTTAGAATGGGCGCTGTCAGGTCTTGCAGTGCCGCATCGAGCGGATCATGAGCACCTCCGCCGGAGTGCTCGCGGTGGCCGATGACAAGCACCTCCATGATGGCGCTTCCGCCGCTCTCCGCGCGAGGAAGCGGCTCATCGTAGACCACCATGTTGGTGGGGAACGCGTCAAGCGACGCAGTGTCGGAGTTGACAAGCATCGGATCGGTGGAGCCAACGGACTCCAAGTCTACAGGAGGCTCGCTTGCGACGTGGAGCTGATCGAGGAGGCTGACGAGGCGGCTCTTAGGGCCACCGGTGCCCGCATCAAACACGGGCTCGTCGGAGAGGCGAACCTCGCCTACAAGATCAACGAGGCAGCTCGCCGCGCAGACTCCGTCCGGCGTGACGGGCTGGCTGCGCTTGCTAGGGAGGAACAGGGTTCTCGTTCAGAACAGGTCTCCGGACGACGGTGCACGTCGCCCCATGGTGGGTGCCAAATGTCGGGGGTTGGGTGCGACATATGCCAATGGATGGCTTATCATGGTGGGAGTGAGTAGAACGTCGCCGGTGCCTGAAAGCGGGATGAGGCGTAGACACGAATGTAGGCGCACTTTACCCAGGTTCGGGGCTCTCCTAGGAGATAACACCCCTAGTCCTGCTCTGCGGGGTCTCCGCATGATCACTAAGGCACTAGTGGTACAATGGTGCTCCTTGAGCTGTTTGCTAGAGGTAGCAGGAAGCAAGGCCAGCTCTTTCCTTCCTCTATGGGTGAGTCTAGTTCTAAAAGGTTGGGAACCCTTTGCATGGGTGCCCTGGGGGGTTTATATAGGCCTACCCCCCAGGGGTACAATAGTAATCCGGCCGGGTGTAGGACCCGGCTGTAAGTCTCTCTGGTGGCCGGCTTCTCCGCCGGCTGCTGGGGCCGCCGACTGGTCTGGTACTGAGCCGACAGGCCGCCTCCGCCACTTGCGGGTCTTGTCGGCTGCTGATCACTGTAGCCATGATGCTAATGACGCTGGCTTGGTCAGAGGAGCGTGGCTACAGCCCCGCCGCCTGGCGGGCGATTACTATAGCCACTCTGTGTCTCGTCTGGTTAATGGCGAGTGGGCCCCGAGGAAGAGGCGGGCCGACTGCTGGGGGCCGACCTCCCTTAGGTCCGACTGGTGGGGCTCCAGCCATCTTTCAAGCTCTCACTGTCGGTGGGGCCCGTCGTCCTTGGGCCGTACCGACAAGCCGTCGTGGGAGCAGGGCTCTGCCTGCTTGTGGTGACGTCAGGGGTGGAGTGGCAACAGTGCCGCACCTGGCGGAGATCTCCGCCTTTACGGTGCACTGTGGCCACTCCCATCCTTGGACCGGGGGGGGATGGGTTACACTGTAGCCACTCCCTATCTTGTCTTTCTTAATGAGGGCGCATGCTTCGTGGGCGCCACAGGCCGACTGCTAGGAGGCCGGCTTCTCTGGAAGCCGCCCACTAGGAGTCGGCTTGTCTTGATGCCGGCTTCTGGAACTCGGCCGTCTACGGGCAGCCGACTATTCCTCCAGCCGGCCACCAGAAGGCGGCACCTCGTCTTGATGCCTCAAGGGGCGCATCCAGCCCCGATGTCTTGAAAGGTTCTGGGTCTCGGGTTAGCCTACCCGTGGCCGATTACTCTGACACCATGGGTGTTGAAATTGGTCAGGATGTCCTGCACAACCAAGTTTAGGACACCCGAGCCAGCCCCAGACGTCCAGTCCGGTAGGGTGGCGCTGGTGGCCTCGGAGTCGGGCACCGACAAGCTCTTGGCCCCGATCTCCATCGGCCTTGGCGCTGAGGCTGCTCTCACCGGGCACTGGCGCGCAGGAACACAGATCATGGGAATCGGGCCCACCACCAACTCGCCGCCAGATGGCGGCACCAGCGGCGCTACAGGCCGACAGCCCTGCGTGCCGGCAGTCGGCGCGCGCGGAGGCACCTCCGTCTTCGAGACGACGGGGTTTGCCTGTCCCCTCTCCAGGGACGGCTGGTCGACACTAGCCCCTCCAGTTGGCGCCTGGCCCTCCGGCACCGGCGGCTTGCTACCTCTTGAGCACTGCGTTGGTTTTCCCTTGAAGAGGAAAGGGTGATGCAGCAAAGTAGCGTAAGTATTTCCCTCAGTTTTGAGAACCAAGTTATCAATCCAGTAGGAGGCAACACTCGAGTCCCTCGTACCTACACAAACAAATAAGAACCTTGCAACCAACGCGATAAAGGGGTTGTCAATCCCTTCATGGCCACTTGCAAAAGTGAGATCTTATAGAGATTATAAGATAATGTTTTTCGTATTTTTATGATAAAGAGTGAAAGTAAAGAACGCAAAGTAAAATAGATGTAAACTTATATTATGGAGAATAGACCCGGGGGCCATAGGTTTCACTAGTGGCTTCTCTCAACATAGCATAAGTATTACGGTGGGTGAACAAATTACTGTCGAGCAATTGATAGAATTGAGCATAGTTATGAGAATATCTAGGCATGATCATGTATATAGGCATCACTTCCGCAACAAGTAGACCGACTCCAGCCTGCATCTACTACTATTACTCCACACATCGACCGCTATCCAGCATGCATCTAGAGTATTAATTTCATAAGAACAGAGTAACGCATTAGGCAAGATGACATGATGTAGAGGGATAAACTCAAGCAATATGATATAAACCCCATATTTTTATCCTCGATGGCAACAATACAATACGTGTCGATTCCCCTACTGTCACTGGGATCGAGCACCGCATGATTGAACCCAAAGCTAAGCACTTCTCCCATTGCAAGAAAGATCAATCTAGTAGGCCAAACCAAACTGGTAATTTGAAGAGACTTGCAAAGATAACCAATCATACATAAAAGAATTCAGAGGAGATTCAAATATTGTTCATAGATAATCTTGATCATAAACCCACAATTCATCGAATCTCGACAAACACACCGCAAAAAGAGTTACATCGAATAGATCTCCAAGAAGATCGAGGAGAACTTTGTATTGAGATCCAAATAGAGAGAAGAAGCCATCTAGCTAAAAACTATGGACCCGAAGGTCTGAGGTAAACTACTCACACATCATTGGAGAGGCTATGGTGTTGATGTAGAAGCCCTCCGTGATCGATGTCCCCTCCAGCGGAGTGCCGGAAAAGGCCCGAAGATGGGATCTCACGGGTACAGAAGGTTGTGGCGGTGAAAATAGGGTTTCGTGGTGCTCCCGGATGGTTTCGGGGTACGTAGGTATATATAGGAGGAAGAAGTAGGTTGGTGGAGCCACGAGGGGCCCACGAGGGTGGGGGGCGCGCCCAGGGGGCAGGCGCGCCTCCGTGCCTCGTGGCTTCCTTGTTGATTTCTTGACGTCCACTCCAAGTCCTCTGGATCACGTTTGTTCCAAAAATAACTCTCCCGAAGGTTTCATTCCGTTTGGACTCCGTTTGATATTCCTTTTCTGCGAAACACTGAAATAGGCAAAAAAACAACAATTTGCACTGGGCCTTGGGTTAATAGGTTAGTCGCAAAAATAATATAAAAGTGTAATATAAAGCCCATTAAACATCCAAAACAGAATATATAATAGCATGGAGCAATCAAAAATTATAGATACGTTGGAGACATATCAAGCATCCCAAAGCTTAATTCCCGCTCGTCCTCGAGTAGGTAAATGGTAAAAACAAATTTTTTGATGTGGAATGCTACCTAGCATATTCTTCAATGTAATTTTCTTTATTGTGGCATGAATGTTCAGATCCGAAAGATTCAAGATAAAAGTTTAATATTGACATAAAAATAATAATACTTCAATCATACTAACAAAGCAATCATGTCTTCTCAAAATAACATGGCCAAAGAAAGTTATCCCTACAAAATCATATAGTCTGGCTATGCTCTATCTTCACCACACAAAATATTTAAATCATGCACAACCCCGATGACAAGCCAAGCAATTGTTTCATACTTTTGGTGTTCTCAAACTTTTTCAATCTTCAAGCAATACATGAGCGTGAGCCATGGACATAGCACTATAGGTGGAATAGAATGGTGGTTGTGGAGAAGACAAAAAAGGGGAAGATAGTCTCACATCAACTAGGCGTATCAACGGGCTATGGAGATGCCCATTAATAGATATCAATGTGAGTGAGTAGGGATTGCCATGCAACGGATGCACTAGAGCTATAAGTATATGAAAGCTCAACAAAGGAAACAAAGTGGGTGTGCATCCAACTTGCTTGCTCATGAAGACCTAGGGCAATTTGAGGAAGCCCATCATTGGATTATACAAGCCAAGTTCTATAATGTAAAGTTCCCACTAGTATATGAAAGTGACAACATAGGAGACTCTCTATCATGAAGATCATGGTGCTACTTTGAAGCACAAGTGTGGAAAAAGGATAGTAACATTGTCCCTTCTCTCTTTTTCTCTCATTTTTTTATTTGGGCCTTTTCTCTTTTTTTATGGCCTCTTTTTTTTATTTGTTAGTCCGGAGTCTCATCCCGACTTGTGGGGGAATCATAGTCTCCATCATCCTTTCCTCACTTGGGACAATGCTCTAATGATGATCATCACACTTTTATTTACTTACAACTCAAGAATTACAACTCAATACTTAGAACAAAATATGACTCTATGTGAATGCCTCCGGCGGTGTACCGGGATATGCAATGAATCAAGAGTGACATGTATGAAATTTTGAATGGTGGCTTTGCCACAAATACGATGTCAACTACATGATCATGCAAAGCAATATGACAATGATGGAGCGTGTCATAATAAACGGAACGGTGGCAAGTTGCATGGCAATATATCTTGGAATGGCTCTGGAAATGCCATGATAGGTAGGTATGGTGACTGTTTTGAGGAAGGTATATGGTGGGTGTATGATACCGGCGAAAAGTGCGCGGTATTAGAGAGGCTAGCAATAGTGGAAGGGTGAGAGTGCGTATAATCCATGGACTCAACATTAGTCATAAAGAACTCATATACTTATTGCAAAAATCTATTAGTTGAAACAAAGTACTACGCGCATGCTCCTAGGGGGATAGATTCGTAGGAAAAGACCATCGCTCGTCCCCGACCGCCACTCATAAGGAAGACAATCAATAAATAAATCATGCTCCGACTTCGTCACATAACGGTTCACCATACGTGCATGCTACGAGAATCACTAACTTTAACACAAGTATTTCTCAAATTCATAACCACTCAACTAGCATGACTCTAATATCACCATCTTCATATCTCAAAACAATTATCAAGTATCAAACTTCTCATAGTATTCGATGCACTTTTTATGATAGTTTTTATTATACCTATCTTGGATGTTCATCACTTCTAGGATCAAAATTTCAACCAAAGCAAATTACCATGCTGTTTTGCAGGACTCTCAAAATAATATAAGTGAAGCATGAGAGAACAATAATTTCTATAAAATAAACCACCACCGTGCTCTAAAAGATATAAGTGAAGCACTAGAGCAAAATTATCTAGCTCAAAAGATATAAGTGAAGCACATAGAGTATTCTAATAAATTCCGATTCATGTGTGTCTCTCCCAAAAGGTGTGTACAGAAAGGATGATTGTGGAAAACTAAAAAGCAAAGACTGAAATCATACAAGACGCTCCAAGCAAAACACATATCATGTGGTGAGTAAAAATATAGCATCAAGTAAAGTTACCGATGGACGAAGACGAAAGAGGGGATGCCTTCCGGGGCATACCCAACCTTAGGAGTTTTGGTTATCCTTGGATTTTACCTTGGGGTGCCTTGGGCATCCCCAAGCTTAGGCTCTTGCCACTCTTTGTTCCATAATCCATCAAATCTTTACCCAAAACTTGAAAACTTCACAACATAAAACTTAACAGAAAATCTCATGAGCTCCGTTAGCGAAAGAAAACAAAACACCACTTCAAGGTACTGTAATGAACTCATTCTTTATTTGTATTGGTGTTAGACCTACTGTATTCTAACTTCTCTATGTTTCATAAACTCCATTACTAGCCATAGATTCATCAAAATAAGCAAACAACACACGAAAAACAGAATCTGTCAAAAACAGAACAGTCTGTAGTAATCTGTATCTAACGCAAACTTCTGTAACTCAGCAAAAACTACCAAAATATAAAGACCTAGATAATTTTTTTATTGATCTACTGCAATTGGAATCAGTATTTTATCATGTTCTGGTGATTTTTAACAATTATTTTCGTGAACAGAAAGTTTCTGATTTTTTCAGCAAGATCAAATAACTATCATCCAAGAAGATCCTATAGGTTTTACTTGGCACAAACACTAATTAAAACATAAAAACAAATCTAACCAGAGGCTATATCAAATAATTATTTCTAATCAGGAACAAAAAGTAAGGGACAAAAATAAAATTCGGTTGCCTCCCAACAAGCGCTATCGTTTAACGCCCCTAGCTAGGCATAAAAACCAGGATAGATCTAGGTATTATCATCTTTGGCATGCCATCCATAAGTAGCTCTCATAATAGATTCATAAGGTAATTTAATTTCCTTTCTAGGAAAGTGTTCCATGCCTTTCCTTAATGGGAATTGGAATCTAATATTTCCTTCTTTCATGTCAATAATTGCACCGATCGTTCTAAGGAAAGGTCTATCAAGAATAATAGGACATGAAGGATTACAATCTATATCAAGGACAATGAAATCTACGGGCACATAGTTCCTATTTGCAACAATAAGAACATCATTGATTCTTCCCATAGGTTTCTTAATAGTGGAATCCGCAAGATGCAAGTTTAAGGAACAATCATCAAATTCACGGAAACCTAACACATCGCATAAAGTTTTTGGAATCGTGGAAACACTAGCACCCAAATCACACAAAGCATAGCATTCATGATCTTTAATTTTAATTTTAATAGTAGGTTCCCACTCATCATAAAGTTTTCTAGGGATAGAAACTTCCAATTCAAGTTTTTCTTCATAAGATTGCACATCAACGATATGTTTGGTAAAAGCTTTATTTTGACTGTAAGCATGAGGAGAATTTAGCACGGATTGCAACAAGGAAATAAAATCTATTAAGGAACAATTATCATAATTAAATACCTTGAGATCCAAGATAGTGGGTTCATTGCTATCTAAAGTTTTGACCTCTTCAACCCCCCTTTTACCAATTTTTGCATCAAGATCTAAAAACTCCTAATCATTGGGACGCCTTTTAACTAAAGTTGACTCATCTCCAGTCCCATCATTATCAAGATTCATATTGCAAAACAAAGATTTAATAGGAGACACATCAATCACTTTTAGATCTCCATCATTATTATCATGAAAACTAGAAAACATGCTTTCATAAAGCAATCTTTCTTAGCACGCATCCTAGCGGTTCTTTCTTTGCACTCATCAATGGAAATTCTCATGGCTTTGAGAAACTCATTGATATCATGCTTAGGTGGCATAGCTCTAAGCTTCAAAGAATCAACATCAAGAGAAATTCTATCAACGTTCCTAGCCAATTCATCAACCTTAAGAATTTTTTCTTCAAGCAAAGCATTGAAATTCTTTTGTGAATTCATAAACTCTTTAACACTAGTCTCAAAATCATAGGGCATCTTATTAAAATTTCCATAAGAGTTGTTGTAGGAATTACCATAATTATTAGAGGAATTGCTAGGATACGGCCTAGGATTAAAGTTTCCTCTATAAGCGTTGTTACCAAAATTGTTCCTACCAACAAAATCCACATCCATAGATTCATTATTATTCTCAATCAAAGTAGCAGAGGCATATCATTAGGATCAGAAGAAACACTCTTATTAGCAAACAATTTCATGAGTTCATCCATCTTTCCACTCAAAACATTAATTTTTTCAATTGCATGAACCTTTTTACTAGTAGATCTTTCGGTGTGCCATTGAGAATAATTAACCATAATATTATCTTGGAGTTTAGTTGCTTCTCCTAAAGTGATTTCCATGAAAGTGCCTCCCGCGGCCGAATCTAAAAGATTCTAGAAGCAAAATTCAATCCGGCATAATTTTTTTGTATAATCATCCATAAATTCAAACCATGTGTAGGGCAATCACGTATCATTAATTTCATCCTCTCCCAAGCTTGTGCAACATGCTCATGATCAAGTTGCTTAAAATTCATAATATCGTTTCTAAGAGAGATGATCTTAGTGGGAGGAAAATACTTAGAGATAAAAGCATCTTTGCACTTATTCCATGAATCAATACTATTTTTAGGCAAAGACGAAAACCAAGTTTTAGCACGATCTCTAAGTGAAAAAGGAAATAGCTTCAATTTAACAATATCATTGTCCACATATTTCTTCTTTTGCATATCGCACAAATCAACAAAGCTATTTAGATGAGTAGCGGCATCTTCACTAGGAAGGCCGGCGAATTGATCTTTCATGACAAGATTCAGCAAAGCAGCATTAATTTCACAAGATTCAGCATCGGTAAGAGGAGCAATCGGAGTGCTAAGAAAATCATTATTGTTGGTATTGGCAAAGTCACACAATTTAGTATTATCTTGAGCCATCGTGACAAGCAAGCGATCCAACACACAAGCACACAAGAAGCAAACGAAAGAAAAAGCGAACGGAAAGAGAGAGGTCGAATAAAACGGCAAGGGTGAAGTGGGGAGAGGAAAACGAGAGGCACATGGCAAATAATGTAATGCGAGGGATAAGAGTTTGTGATGGGTACTTGGTATGTCTTGACTTGTGCGTAGACTCCCCAGCAACGGTGCCAGAAATCCTTCTTGCTACCTCTTGAGCACTGCGTTGGTTTTCCCTTGAAGAGGAAATGGTGATGCAGCAAAGTAGCGTAAGTATTTCCCTCAGTTTTGAGAACCAAGGTATCAATCCACTAGGAGGCCACACTCAAGTCCCTTGTACCTACACAAACAAATAAGAACCTTGCAACCAACGCGATAATGGGCTTGTCAATCCCTTCACGGCCACTTGCAAAAGTGAGATCTGATAGAGATGATAAGATAATATTTTTGGTATTTTTATGATAAAGAGTGAAAGTAAAGAACGCAAAGTAAAATAGATGTAAACTTATATTATGGAGAATAGACCCGGGGGCCATAAGTTTCACTAGTGGCTTCTCTCAAGATAGCATAAGTATTACGGTGGGTGAACAAATTACTATCAAGCAATTGATAGAAAAGCGCATAGTTATGAGAATATCTAGGCATGATCATGTATATAGGCATCACGTCCGCAACAAGTAGACCGACTCCTGCCTGCATCTACTACTATTACTCCACACATCGACCGCTATCCAGCATGCATCTAGAGTATTAAGTTCATAAGAACAGAGTAATGCATTAGGCAAGATGACATGATGTAGAGGGATAAACTCAAGAAATATGATATAAACCCCATCTTTTTATCCTCGATGGCAACAATACAATACGTGTCGTTTCCCCTACTGTCACTGGGATCGAGCACCGCATGATTGAACCCAATGCTAAGCACTTCTCCCATTGCAAGAAAGATCAATCTAGTAGGCCAAACCAAACTGATAATTTGAAGAGACTTGCAAAGATAACCAATCATACATAAAAGAATTCAGAGGAGATTCAAATATTGTTCATAGATAATCTTGATCATAAACCCATAATTCATCGGATCTCGACAAACAGACCGCAAAAAGAGTTACATCGAATAGATTTCCAAGAAGGTCGAGGAGAACTTTGTATTGAGATCCAAAGAGAGAGAAGAAGCCATCTAGCTAATAACGATGGACCCGAAGGTCTGAGGTAAACTACTCACACATCATCGAAGAGGCTATGGTGTTGATGTAGAAGCCCTCCGTGAT